>NW_027464102.1:0-256250 GCF_050947455.1 Rhinoderma darwinii
TTACATAGCAGTAATGGTTGGTTAGTCATACATGATGGGGCTGCTGTGTGGATTTGGGGGTGGAGGTGTATTATAAGGAATGACTGTTTCTGTGAGGGGCTCCACTCCGGAGGGTTATCCACACTCTGCTCTCTTTGGTCTATGGGTGATGGGACAATCATATCTTGCTGTATCTGGGGGGGGGGGGGAAGCCTTGCACAGTAGAGGTGGGACTATGGCTTTTCATCCAGCTCCTGAGTAGCTGTCACTGGATGACTCCTCCTAGTGCTCAAGTTGTATCTTCCCCGTGTAGTGTTTACAGCCGTGACTGGTCCAGCTCTGTGTTGTTGTGTAATACTGCTGGTGGTTGGCTGATGGAGACGTCATTGGCTCGGCCATATTTCTGACAACCTGCTGAAAAATCGGGGTAACTGATCGATTGGCAGCTGTTCAGGAAGGTCGGGGGTCGCATGGCTCAGCAGCTGTTGGACCATGGTATTGGAGGACGCAGTTAGTCCTGTTGCGTCATATGTCTTGGTTGGAAGTTTTAGCTCTGTGATGGTTCCGGGGTATGGATGACTGCAGGGGGGGCACATGTGAGTGACCATTGTCACATGATCTATATTTACTGCTTCCGTGCTGGATCCTAGTTTAGCCATGCTGTGAGGGTGACGATGGCGCTCTATAGCTTTGCACACTGAACCTAGCCCGTATTTCCTTATGTGATGTCTGTTTAACCTTTTTGTTGGTTTATTTTCCTGTAAATAAATTTGAAGTTTGTTGTATTTAACTGAGTGTTGTATATGAAAGTGGGGGATGGTAACGAAGGCTCCTGGACACTGGGTGTAGGAGGATGGCAGCCTGTTCTTATTTTACTGCAGTTGGGTCTGAGGCTATTTAGTCATAAATCAGGTAAGTGTCTGCCCAGGTCCTTTGGTCATCCCAAATCCGGTTGTTACAGATGGCGAGCAGAGAATACAGATGCCGGGCTTTCCCCCCCTCTCGGCCGGGCTCTCCCCCCTGCAATAGACAGAAGAAAAATCGGAGGAAATTAGGAGCTGCACATTGTAAGATCAGGACTGGTCATATTCTGCTCCTGGGTTCCTCCCATGCTCTGCCTGACTCGAGCTTCCCTTATAATAGACCCTGAGGAGCGACTCCACAAACACAAGATTCATGATCAACTGAACTTAGAAATGATGGCTAAGAAAAGCAGTCACCAACCAGAAAAGCACTTTATGGCATTTACAGCAGTTGTTGCTTCCTTTACCAACTTCATACACTGGAAGTTCAAACCCTCAACTGGTGGATAATCCCTATACAGGTAGTGTATGGGGGGGGGGGAGGAATCTCCAGAAGCCCAAATAATGTGTTATGGAATTGCTAGGAGAGCGGTGCCTCAAAGGCTGCTGGAGACTGCTGGTAGGGCGTGTGCATATAAATCCACAACCTCAAAACCTCCACAACTGATCAACCGAGTCTAAGGCAACTCTATGGTATTCGCCAGATTTTTCTGCATAGAACCCAGGTTGTTTTAGCAGAGTTCAATGTTTGATGGGAGGTGCAATGCAGGCAAATCTAAACCGGAAACTAGACAGCAAGGGGTTAAACAAAGTCTATATCAATAAGCAAGTGGAGACCAGGTAAAGCTGAGGTCAAATCCAGCCGGGAATAGATAATCCAAATCTGCAAACAAGGGGTTAACGAGACAAGCCGAGGTCATTATTTCAAGAAGTCCATAAGACAGAGGTATAGGGTTTAGTCAGCTTGATCAAGACACCAGAAGGTAAGGAAAATTACAAGCAAAGACTGAGTGAGGACAGGTATAAACCAAATCTGATTGGCAGAAAGACAGAGAAAAAAAAAGAGAGGCTCAAGGAAAACGAGGACCGGCCAGAAGCCAGAACTGGAATCCTGGAGATCATTAAAGGAATAGGCATTTCCTAACGGTTTCCCCCCTTTCTACTGGACCCTTAAACCTCGGCCTAGGTTTTAAAGGAAACTTGAAATGAAAGGTCTTAACCAACTGACTAGCATTCACTGAATGGGCATGGACCCAAGTTGGTGCACTGGAAGGGGTATGGGCCAGAAGAACAAAGTACTGGAGAGTACCCCTGACCCTTCTAGAATCCACAATCATCTGAACCTCAAACTCCATGTCTCTTTCTACCTGAACTGGAGAAGGGGGGGGGGGGGGGGTTTTGAGTGGATTAGAGGACGGGAACATTTTTTTTATGGAGAAATTTGTGGGGAAAAAAAATCGTGAATTTTAAAAGACGGAGGAAGAGCCAGACGAAAAGATAAAGGGTTAATAATTTCAACAACTTCATATCAACCAACAAACCTCGGAGTAAACTTGTGAGACGGCACTTTCAGTCGCAGATTTGAAAGCCGCACCTTATGACCCACACTAAACACAGGGCCCGCCGTACGTTTCTTGTCCGCATTTTTCTTATGAATAACTTGGGAGTTCTTCAGGTTCAGATGAACTTGAGCCCAAACTGTGCAGTTTATTTTATTCAACATGTACCTAGAAGAGGCGGAAAATGAACCAATACGAGGATGAAAACCATAATTACAGAGACATGGCGAGGTATCGAGACGTGGTGGCGATTTATTTATAGAAAACTCTGCTAAAGGAAGATACGAGACCCATTCAGCCGGATTATCCGCAACATAACATCAGCTATTGTTCCAAGGTTTGATTAACGCGCTCGGTTTGACCATTAGTCTCGGGGTGAAGAGCAGGAGAGAACGAGAACTATGCACCAAGTCTCCTACGGAAGGCTCTCCAGAAGTCAGCCACAAATTGTACACCCCTGTCAAAGACTACATTTTCCGGGATACCATGGAGACGGACCACCTGATCAATAATTAATTTAGACACCGTTTTGGAATCTGGGAGTTGAGGCAACGAGACGAAATGACACATTTTACTGAACCGTCCACCACAACCCAAATGACAGATTTCCCTTCGGAGGGAGGCAAATCGGTGATCAAATCCATGGACAGAGGAAACCAAGGTTTATGTGGAGTCTGAGAAGAGAAAAACATACACAGCGCCAAATGGTGCAAGATAAACCTAATAGGTACGGTAAAAGATAGTGATGGTACGTTATTGCACTCACCTAAAAAAGTTTATACTGGCAGGTTCGACTTAAGATATAAGCAGTAATAGAACAAGGTTGCAGCTTTCAGTATCCAGATGCCGGTGTCAATTGTATTGTGCCGCAAGAAATAGTAATTTAAAAGTATATATTTTAGAAAAAATATATAATATATATGTTAAAAATGGATATAGGAAAGCGTTACTCAGAAGGAAGGATAAGCAGAATGATAATCATCGGTAGATTTATTTTGCAAAGAAGGGCAACGCGTTTCAACACCGAACCTGCGTCTTCATCGGGCCAAAATTAAGTCAAGTTTTTACGGTCAGTCAGGACCGTAATTTGATGTCTCGCCCCCACCAGAAAGTGGCGCCATTCTTCAAATGCTCACTTAATAGCCAGAAGCGCACGATTACCTATAGCATACTTCTTTTGAGTGGTATAAAATGTGCAAGGAAAAAAAAAGCACAAGGACGCAGATTAGTGAATACAGAAGATCCTTAAGACAACACGGCCCCCACACCTATTTCTGAGGCATCAACCTCCACAATAAAGGGGCTACAAAGATCAGGTTGAACAAGTAAAGGCCGTTCCATAAAACAGTGTTTTAAGGTTTCGAAGGTGGAGACTGCACTAGGTTTCCAATTTACAGGGTCAGAACCCACTTTCGTAAGATCTGTCGAAGGTTTGGCAATGGAGGAAAAATTATGAATACGTTTTCGGTAATTCGCAAAACCCAAGAACCTCTGCAGAGCTTTTAGCGAAGTGGGTTGGACCCAATCAAGAATTGCCTGAACCTTAGCGGAGTCCATACGAAATTCCTGAGGAGACAGAACAAACCCCAGGAAATTAACTTCCTGAACTCCAAAAAGGCATTTTTCAAATTGTGCATAAACACAATTTTCTCTCAGTACTAGAAGGACCTTAAATGCGGAACAGGAGACGACCAATCGGAAGAAAACACAAGAATATCGTCCAGATACACAACCACAAAGCGGCCGATAACATTTCTGAAAATATCGTAAATCAGGTTTTGGAAAACCGCGGAGTATTACTTAAACCAAAAGGCATGACCAAGTTCTCATAACGACCATCTGGAGTATTAAACGCCGTCTTCCACTCATCCCCTCTGCGGATACGAACCAAATTGTAGGCCCCGTGTAATTCCAGTATAGAGAACCACTTGGCTCCTGAGATCTGATTAAACAGGTCTGGGGTGAGTGGGGGAGGGTACTGATTCGTAACGGTAATCTTCTTTAATTCCCGATAGTCGATACAGGGTCTTAAGCCGCCATCTTTTTTTTCAACAAAGTAAAACCCTGCACCCACCGGAGAAGTAGATGGATGAATATGACCCTTATGGAGACAGTCTTTAATATAATCTATTGTGGATTATAAATCGCGCCCCTTGGGCAGCTTCGCATTAGGGAGGAGTATAATGGGACAGTCGTACGGCCTATGAGGAGGGAGAAATTCACAACCAATTTCAGAAAAGACATCCTCAAAACCTTGAATACACTCCGGCAACAAGATACATTAGTAGTAGACAGAGATGTGCAAGAATCAGAACGTTTAGAATTCCACTTAATCACATTTGCTTTTACCCAATCAATAACCGGATTATGTGTCTGCAACCTCGAATACCCAATATTACCTCAGAGGGCAAATTATCTAGGATAAAGAAGGTGATTAATTCAGTGTGTAAAGGACCCACTTCTAAAGTAACAGGCGCGGTGGAGAACTTGGCCGACCCTGAGAGAAAGGGGCTTTATCTATAGCAGATATTTTGACTGGGGTACTCGGCTGAACGAGGGGGGTTGACAATCTCATTGCAACCTGAAAATCTAAGAAATTAGCAGCAGAACCACAATCCACAAAAGCCTCACCAGAAACACGAACATTAACCAGTAAAAGGACTTTCTTTTAAGAAAATGTGAGAAAAACCTGCCTGCCCTGATGGCATTCCCGGAGATCATCTAGGCTGAAGTTTTCTGGAGTTGGACGTTCTGGACACTTGGAACAGTTCTTGAGTGTATGACAAGCGTCTCCGCAATACAAACACAGCCCCTTGCGTTTCCGAAAAAGTCTCTGTTCTTGAGTGGAGCCCAAGTGCATGGGCTCTTGTGCATTAGATGAAGGGCTCTCAGTGCGGAGAAGGGGAGCGACCATCACAGAGCTCTCATTTTTGCGCTCACGTAGTAGTCAGTCCAGACGCACTACAAGTGGCATGGTATCCTCTAAAGTCTAATTTATTTTAAGATATTTCAAGGTTTCTGAAAGGCCTCAGCGGAATTGACAACGGAGTGCAGCATCATTCCATCGTGAAGAGATGGAGCACCATCTAAATTCCGAACAGTAAAATTCGACAGGCCGCCGTCCCTGTTGGAGCAATAATTGCTTGGCCTCAGCCACTGCAGTGACATCTGGTTCTCTATAAATTAAACCCAGGGCCGCAAAGAAGGTCTCCACAGAAAAAAGTTGAGGGGTAACAGGTCCCAATAAAAAGACCCAGATCTGAGGATCACCCTGCAATCAGACTGTGCAGGGGAGGAGTTCATACACTATGGGGAGGAGTCATGAGCTGCCACATTGTAGACCCCAGACTGTGTGCAGTGGAGGAGCTCATACACTATGGGGAGGAGTCATGAGCTGCCTCAGTGTAGACCCCAGACTCCGGAAGAGAAGCTCATACACTATGCGGAGGAGTCATTAGCTGCCACATTGTAGACCCCAGACTGTGCAGTGGAGGAGCTCATACACTATGGGGAGGAGTCATGAGCTGCCACAGTGTAGACCCCAGACTGTGCGGGAGAGAGGCTCATACACTATGGGGAGGAGTCATGAGTTGCTTCAGCATAGACACCAGACTGTGCAGAGGAGGAGTTCATACACTATGGGGAGGAGTCATGAGCTGCCAGTGTAGACCTCAGACTGTGCGGGGGAGTAGCTCATACACTATAGGGAGGAGTCATGAGCTGCCACAGTGTAGACCCCAGACTGTGCAGAGGAGGAGCTCATACACTATGGGGAGGAGTCATGAGCTGCCAGTGTAGACCTCAGACTGTGCGGGGGAGTAGCTCATACACTATAGGGAGGATTCATGAGCTGCCACAGTGTAGACCCCAGACTGTGCAGGGGAGGAGCTCATACACTATGGGGAGGAGTCATGAGCTGCCTCAGTGTAGACCCCAGACTCCGGAAGAGAAGCTCATACACTATGGGGAGGAGTCATGAGCTGCCACATTGTAGACCCCAGACTGTGCAGGGGAGGAGCTCATACACTATGGGGAGGAGTCATGAGCTGCCTCAGTGTAGACCCCAGACTCCGGAAGAGAAGCTCATACACTATGGGGAGGAGTCATGGGCTGCCACATTGTAGACCCCAGACTGCGGGAGAGAAGCTCATACACTATGGGGAGGAGTCATGAGCTGCTTCAGCATAGACACCAGACTGTGCAGAGGAGGAGTTCATACACTATGGGGAGGAGTCATGAGCTGCCAGTGTAGACCTCAGACTGTGCAGAGGAGGAGCTCATACACTATGGGAAGGAGTCATGACCTACTTCAGTGTAGACCCCAGACTGTGTGGGGGAGTAGCTCATACACTATGGGGAGGAGTCATGAGCTGCCACAGTGTAGACCCCAGACTGTGCAGGGGAGGAGCTCATACACTATGGGGAGGAGTCATGAGCTGCGACAGTGTAGACCCCAGACTGTGCAGAGGAGGAGTTCATACACTATGTGGAAGAGTCATGAGCTGCCACAGTGTAGATCCCAGACTGTGCAGAGGAGCTCATACACTATGGGGAGGAGTCATGAGCTGCCACAGTGTAGACCCGAGACTGTGCAGAGGAGGAGCTCATACACTATGGGGAGGAGTCATGAGCTGCCACAGTGTAGACCCGAGACTGTGCAGAGGAGGAGCTCATACACTATGGGGAGGAGTCATGAGCTGCCACAGTGTAGACCCCAGACTGTGCGGGGGAAGGGGCTCATACACTATAGGGAGGATTCATGAGCTGCCACAGTGTAGACCCCAGACTGTGCAGAGGAGGAGCTCATACACTATGGGGAGGAGTCATGAGCTCCTCCTCTGCACAGTCTGGGGTCTACACTGTGGCAGCTCATGACTCCTCCCCATAGTGTATGAGCTACTCCCCCGCACAGTCTGGGGTCTACACTGAAAAAAAGTTGAGGGGTAACAGGTCCCAATAAAAAGGCCCAGATCTGAGGATCACCCTGCAAATGTGAAATGACGAGGCCAACTCGCTGCTGCTCCGTTCCGGAGGAGATGGGTTTCAGTCGAAAATACAATTTACAAGTCTCTCGAAAATTAGCAAAAGGCTTGCCTGATCGTTTCTCTGATGATCGTAAGTTCACTTTAGGTTCCACCAGAGATGCGGCTGGGACGACTGCTTGGGGCTGCGCAGTTTCATGCTATTGAATCCTATCAACTAGACCTTGTGCCAGCTGAGTCAGAATGTGCATCTGTTCCCCCAGGGCCTGCGTAGGTTCCAATGTGAAAAACTAATATAAATGAGCTTGTGATTGTTATGGAATTGCTAGCAGAGCTGAACTGGCCAGAAGCCAGAACAGGAGTCATGGAGCTCATTAAAGGAATAGGCGTTTCCTAACATAATGAGGCTTGCCTTTCCCTAGTCTCATTGGTTATCCCCAAGCTCAGTCTTATTGGTTACCCCCCTCTGGTCTTTTACAGTCTGGTGTCTATATTGTAGCAGCTCACGACTCCTCCCCATAGTGTATGAGCTCCTCCTCTGCACAGTCTGGTGTCTATATTGTAGCAGCACATGACTCCTCCCCATAGTGTATGAGCTCCTCCCCTGCACAGTCTGGGGTCTACACTGTGGCAGCTCATGACTCCTTCCCATAGTGTATGAGCTCCTCCTCTGCACAGTCTGGGGTCTACACTGAAACAGCTCATGACTCCTCCCCATAGTGTATGAACTCCTCCTCTGCACAGTCTGGGGTCTACACTGAAGCAGCTCATGACTCCTCCCCATAGTGTATGAGCTCCTCCCCTGCGCAGTCTGGGGTCTACACTGTGGCAGGTCTTGACTCCTCCCCATAGTGTATAAGCTCCTCCCCCGCACAGTCTGGGGTCTACACTGAAGTAGCTCATGACTCCTCCCCATAGTGTATCCTCACACTGTGTGGATGTTGTATCCGCTGTATCCTCACACTATATGGATGTTGTTTCCCCTGTATCCTCACAATATATGGATGTTCTGTCCTCTGTATCCTCATACTATACGGGTGTTGTGTCCTCTTTATCCTCACACTATATATGGCTGTTGTGTATCCTCACACTATATGGATGTTGTGTATCCTCACGCTATATGGATGTTGTGTATCCTCACACTATATGGGTGTTGTGCCCTCTGTATCCTCACACTATATATGGATGTAATGACCTCTGTATCCTCACACTATATATGGATGTTGTGTCCTCTGTATCCTCACACTATATGGATGTTGTGTCCTCTGTATCCTCACACTATATGGGTTTTGTGTCCTCTGTATCCTCACACTATATATGGATGTTGTATATCCTCTCACTATATATGGATGTTGTGTATCCTCATACTATATATGGATGTAGTGTATCCTCACACTAAATATGGATGTTGTGTCCTCTGTATCCTCACACTAAATATGGATGTTGTGTATCCTCACACTATATATGGATGTTGTGTATCCTCACACTATATGGATGTTGTGTATCCTCACACTATATGCATGTTGTGTCCGCTGTATCCTCACACTGTATGGATGTTGTGTATCCTCACACTATATGGATGTTGTGTATCCTCACACTATATGGATGTTGTGTCCGCTGTATCCTCACACTACATGGATGTTGTATATCCTCACACTATATGGATGTTGTGTATCCTCACACAATATGGGTGTTGTGTCCTGTATCCTCACACTAAATATGGATGTTGTATATCCTCTCACTATATATGGATGTTGTGTATCCTCACACTATATATGGATGTTGTGTCCTCTGTATCCTCACACAATATGGGTGTTGTGTCCTCTGTATCCTCACACTATATATGGATGTTGTATATCCTCACACTATATTTGGATATTGTATATCCTCACACTATATATGGATGTGGTGTATCCTCACACTAAACATGGATGTTGTGTATCCTCACACTATATATGGATGTTATGTATCCTCACACTATATATGGATGTTATGTATCCTCACACTATATATGGATGTTGTGTTCTCTGTATCCTCACGCTATATGGGTGTTGTGTCCTCTGTATCCTCACACTATATATGGGTGTTGTGTATCCTCACACTATATGGATGTTGTGTATCCTCACACTATATGGATGTTGTGTCCCCTGTATCCTCACACTATATGGGTGTTGTGTCCTCTGTATCCTCACACTATATATGGGTGTTGTGTATCCTCACACTATATGGATGTTGTGTATCCTCACACTATATGGATGTTGTGTCCGCTGTATCCTCACACTGTATGGATGTTGTGTATCCTCACACTATATGGATGTTGTGTCCGCTGTATCCTCACACTATATGGATGTTGTATATCCTCACACTATATGGATGTTGTTTCCTCTGTATCCTCACACTATATGGATGTTGTGTTCTGTATCCTCACACTAAATATGGATGTTGTATATCCTCTCACTATATATGGATGTTGTGTATCCTCACACTATATATGGATGTAGTGTCCTCTGTATCCTCACACTATACGGATGTAGTGTCCTCTGTATCCTCACACTGTATGGATGTTGTGTCCTCTGTATCCTCACACTATATGGGTGTTGTGTCCTCTGTATCCTCACACTATATATGGATGTTGTATATCCTCACACTATATTTGGATGTTGTATATCCTCACACTAAACATGGATGTTGTGTATCCTCACACTATATATGGATGTTATGTATCCTCACACTATATATGGATGTTGTGTCCTCTGTATCCTCACACTATCTGGGTGTTGTGTCCTCTGTATCCTCACACTATATGGGTGTTGTGTCCTCTGTATCCTCACACTATATATGGGTGTTGTGTATCCTCACACTATATGGATGTTGTGTATCCTCACACTATATGGATGTTGTGTCCGCTGTATCCTCACACTATATGGATGTTGTTTCCTCTGTATCCTCACACTATATGGATGTTGTGTATCCTCACACTATATGGATGTTGTGTCCCCTGTATCCTCACACAATATGGATGTTGTGTCCCCTGTATCCTCACACTATATGGATGTTGTGTGTCCTCACACTATATGGATGTTGTGTATCCTCACCATATATGGATGTTGTGTATCCTCACACTATATGGATGTTGTTTCCTCTGTATCCTCACACTATATGGATGTTGTGTATCCTCACACTATATATGGATGTTGTGTCCCCTGTATCCTCACACTATATGGATGTCGTGTCCCCTGTATCCTCACACTATATGGATGTTGTGTCCCCTGTATCCTCACACTATATGGATGTTGTGTCCTCTGTATCCTCACACCATATGGATGTTGTATCCGCTGTATCCTCACACTATATGGATGTTGTGTATCCTCACACTATATATGGATGTTGTGTATTCTCACACTATATATGGATGTTGTGTATCCTCACACTATATGGATGTTGTGTATCCTCACCCTATATGGATGTTGTGTATCCTCACCCTATATGGATGTTGTGTATCCTCACACTATATATGGATGTTGTGTATCCTCACACTATATGGATGTTGTGTATCCTCACACTATATGGATGTTGTGTATCCTCACACTATATATGGATGTTGTGTCCTCTGTATCCTCACACTATATATGGATGTTGTATATCCTCACACTATATGGATGTTGTGTATCCTCACACTATATATGGATGTTGTGTCCTCTGTATCCTCACACTATATATGGATGTTGTATATCCTCACACTATATGGATGTTGTGTATCCTCACACTATATGGATGTTGTGTATCCTCACACTATATGGATGTTGTGTATCCTCACACTATATGGATGTTGTATATCCTCACACTATATATAGATGTTGTGTATACTCACACTATATATGGATGTTGTGTATCCTCACACTATATGGATGTTGTATATCCTCACACTATATATGGATGTTGTGTATCCTCACACTATATATGGATGTTGTATATCCTCACACTATATATAGATGTTGTGTATACTCACACTATATATGGATGTTGTGTATCCTCACACTATATGGATGTTGTATATCCTCACACTATATATGGATGTTGTGTATCCTCACACTATATATGGATGTTGTATATCCTCACACTATATATGGATGTTGTGTATCCTCACACTATATATGGATGTTGTATATCCTCACACTATATATGGATGTTGTATATCCTCACACTATATATGGATGTTGTGTATCCTCACACTATATATGGATGTTGTATATCCTCACACTATATATGGATGTTGTGTATCCTCACACTATATATGGATGTTGTGTATCCTCACACTATATATGGATGTTGTATATCCTCACACTATATATGGATGTTGTGTATCCTCACACTATATATGGATGTTGTGTATCCTCACACTATATATGGATGTTGTGGTGACATTCTAGATGAAAAAAAATAAGCGACATCCTCAAAATCTCAGGAATTAGAGCGTCAGCGGTGGTGTGTGTCATGCAGCTGAGTATGAGTGAGCCGCAAGTGATCAAATACATAAAGAAGAAAATTTATGTCCTGCACAACCACCGTCCATCTAATGTAATGCGCCTCACCCTGCCGCCATCTTAAATACAACTTATATACAGAAAATAAGTATATAATATATAGTGTAATAGAATATAATGTGTATAGTGTAATATAATGTGTATAGTGTAATATAATGTGTATAGTGTAATATAATGTGTATAGTGTAATATAATGTATATAGTGTAATATAATGTATATAGTGTAATATAATGTGTATAGTGTAATATAATGTGTATAGTGTAATGTGTATATAGTGTTATATAATATAGTGTAATGTAATATAATGTATATAGTGTAATGTGTATATAGTGTTATATAATATAGTGTAATGTAATATAATGTATATAGTGTAATGTGTATATAGTGTTATATAATATAGTGTAATGTAATATAATGTATATAGTGTAATGTGTATATAGTGTTATATAATATTGTGTAATGTAATATAATGTATATAGTGTAATGTGTATATAGTGTTATATAATATAGTGTAATGTAATATAATGTATATAGTGTAATGTGTATATAGTGTTATATAATATAGTGTAATGTAATATAATGTATATAGTGTAATGTGTATATAGTGTTATATAATATTGTGTAATGTAATATAATGTATATAGTGTAATGTGTATATAGTGTTATATAATATAGTGTAATGTAATATAATGTATATAGTGTAATGTGTATATAGTGTTATATAATATAGTGTAATGTAATATAATGTATATAGTGTAATGTGTATATAGTGTTATATAATATAGTGTAATGTAATATAATGTATATAGTGTTATATAATGTATAGAGTAGAACCTATATATAAGGCATACATATGCGTTATTCTACAGGATGAATCCTCCCAAGTAACATGACTGTCCTCCTAATATACAATATAACACCAAACATAGGGAGCCCACAGAGTCTAGAAGTGAAATATTCCATAAATTATAACAATTCCATATACACAATATTAAAAATGAATCACAGATAAGAAGAGGATCGCCAGAGAAGAGTAAGTGTTCAGCAGATAGGTGGATATCGCAGAATACGTATTATACAGGCCGCAGAGAAGAGCGGAGCAGAGATCAGGCATAATATGCATCGTATGAAACATGGCCTATGTTATTAGCAGTCCCTATGGAGAGTCTAGTATAGAGCCGATGTCACTATTCCATTTAATTTACAAGTACTGACTATAAAGTGCTGAGTGCAAAGATGGAGAGTGAAGTACTGACCCATGCGGCTGGAACTAAGGTTTGGCGACCTGCCCCAACGCGTTTCGGCTTCCACCTTCGTCGTATATAGTGTAGTATAATGTATATAATGTTATATAATATAATTTATATAGTGTAATATAATGTGTATAGTGTAATATAATGTGTATAGTGTAATATAATGTATATAGTATAATGTATATAGTGTAATATAATGTATATAGTATAAAGTATATAGTGTAATATAATGCTTATAGTGTAATGTATATAGTGTAATATAATGTATATAGTGTAATATAATGCTTATAGTGTAATGTATATAGTGTAATATAATGTATATAATGTTATATAATATAATTTATATAGTGTAATATAATGTGTATAGTGTAATATAATATAATGTGTATAGTGTAATATAATGTGTATAGTGTAATAGAATATTGTGTAATATAATGTATATAGTGTAATTAAAGGTATATAGTGTAATATAATGTATATAGTGTAATATAATATAATGTGTATAGTGTAATATAATGTGTATAGTGTAATATAATGTGTATAGTGTAATATAATGTGTATAGTGTAATATAATGTGTATAGTGTAATATAATATAATGTGTATAGTGTAATATAATGTGTATAGTGTAATATAATGTGTATAGTGTAATATAATGTGTATAGTGTAATATAATGTGTATAGTGTAATATAATATAATGTGTATAGTGTAATATAATGTATATAGTGTAATATAATGTGTATAGTGTAATATAATGTGTATAGTGTAATGTATATAGTGTAATATAATGTGTATAGTGTAATATAATGTGTATAGTGTAATGTATATCGTGTAATATAATGTGTATAGTGTAATATAATGTATATAGTGTAATAGAATATAATGTATATAGTGTAATATAATGTGTATAGTGTAATATAATGTATATAGTGTAATATAATGTGTATAGTGTAATATAATGTATATAGTGTAATAGAATATTGTGTAATATAATGTATATAGTGTAATTAAAGGTATATAGTGTAATATAATGTATATAGTGTAATAGAATATGATGTATATAGTGTAATATAATGTGTATAGTGTAATATAATGTGTATAGTGTAATATAATGTATATAGTGTAATAGAATATTGTGTAATATAATGTATATAGTGTAATTAAAGGTATATAGTGTAATATAATGTATATAGTGTAATAGAATATGATGTATATAGTGTAATATAATGTATATAGTGTAATTTAATGTATATAGTGTAATATAATGTATATAGTGTAATAGAATATAATGTATATAGTGTAATATAATGTATATAGTGTAATAGAATATAATGTATATAGTGTAATATAATGTATATAGTGTAATATAATGTATAGAGTGTAATATAATGTGTATAGTGTAATATAATGTGTATAGTGTAATATAATATAATGTGTATAGTGTAATATAATGTGTATAGTGTAATATAATGTGTATAGTGTAATATAATGTATATAGTGTAATATAATGTGTATAGTGTAATATAATGTATATAGTGTAATAGAATATTGTGTAATATAATGTATATAGTGTAATTAAATGTATATAGTGTAATATAATGTGTATAGTGTAATAGAATATAATGTATATAGTGTAATATAATGTATATAGTGTAATATAATGTGTATAGTGTAATATAATGTGTATAGTGTAATAGAATGTATATAGTGTAATTTAATATAATGTATATAGTGTAATATAATGTATATATAGTGTGATTTAATATAATATATAGTGTAATTTAATATCATGTATATAGTTTAATATAATGCTTATAGTTTAATGTATATAGTGTAATATAATGTATATAGTGTAATATAATGTGTATAGTGTAATATAATGTGTATAGTGTAATATAATGTATATAGTGTAATAGAATATAATGTATATAGTGTAATATAATGTATATAGTGTAATAGAATGTATATAGTGTAATTTAATATAATGTATATAGTGTAATATAATGTATATATAGTGTGATTTAATATAATATATAGTGTAATTTAATATCATGTATATAGTTTAATATAATGCTTATAGTTTAATGTATATAGTGTAATATAATGTATATAGTGTAATATAATGTGTATAGTGTAATATAATGTATATAGTGTAATATAATGTATATAGTGTAATATAATGTATATAGTGTAATATAATGTGTATAGTGTAATAGAATATAATGTATATAGTGTAATATAATGTATATAGTGTAATAGAATATAATGTATATAGTGTAATATAATGTATATAGTGTAATAGAATATAATGTGTATAGTGTAATATAATGTATATAGTGTAATATAATGTATATAGTGTAATATAATGTGTATAGTGTAATAGAATATAATGTATATAGTGTAATATAATGTATATAGTGTAATAGAATATAATGTATATAGTGTAATATAATGTATATAGTGTAATATAATGTATAGAGTGTAATATAATGTGTATAGTGTAATATAATGTGTATAGTGTAATATAATGTGTATAGTGTAATATAATGTGTATAGTGTAATATAATGTATATAGTGTAATAGAATATAATGTATATAGTGTAATATAATGTATATAGTGTAATAGAATATAATGTATATAGTGTAATATAATGTATATAGTGTAATATAATGTATATAGTGTAATATAATGTGTATAGTGTAATATAATGTATATAGTGTAATAGAATATAATGTGTATAGTGTAATATAATGTATATAGTGTAATAGAATATAATGTATATAGTGTAATATAATGTATATAGTGTAATTAAATGTATATAGTGTAATATAATGTGTATAGTGTAATAGAATATAATGTATATAGTGTAATATAATGTATATAGTGTAATATAATGTGTATAGTGTAATATAATGTGTATAGTGTAATAGAATGTATATAGTGTAATTTAATATAATGTGTATAGTGTAATATAATGTGTATAGTGTAATATAATGTGTATAGTGTAATATAATGTATATAGTGTAATATAATGTGTATAGTGTAATATAATGTATATAGTGTAATAGAATATAATGTATATAGTGTAATATAATGTATATAGTGTAATAGAATATAATGTATATAGTGTAATATAATGTATATAGTGTAATATAATGTATATAGTGTAATATAATGTGTATAGTGTAATATAATGTATATAGTGTAATAGAATATAATGTGTATAGTGTAATATAATGTATATAGTGTAATAGAATATAATGTATATAGTGTAATATAATGTATATAGTGTAATTAAATGTATATAGTGTAATATAATGTGTATAGTGTAATAGAATATAATGTATATAGTGTAATATAATGTATATAGTGTAATATAATGTGTATAGTGTAATATAATGTGTATAGTGTAATAGAATGTATATAGTGTAATTTAATATAATGTATATAGTGTAATATAATGTATATATAGTGTGATTTAATATAATATATAGTGTAATTTAATATCATGTATATAGTTTAATATAATGCTTATAGTTTAATGTATATAGTGTAATATAATGTATATAGTGTAATAGAATGTATATAGTGTAATTTAATATAATGTATATAGTGTAATATAATGTATATATAGTGTGATTTAATATAATATATAGTGTAATTTAATATCATGTATATAGTTTAATATAATGCTTATAGTTTAATGTATATAGTGTAATATAATGTATATAGTATGATGTAATGTAGGGTAACATATAGACAGACGTGGGACCAGGGGCGTAGCTAAAGGCTCATGGGCCCGGGTGCAAGAATTCAGCTTGGGCCCCCCTACCACTCCCCAACACCACCATCATCATTATCATCAGACCCCTGTGCGTGCCTATGCCCAGACGCTTTGCCCAACAGCCCCCATAGTATAATGCCCCCACACAGTATAATGTTCCCATAGCTGCCCCCACACAGTATAATGCCCCATAACATATAATGCCCCCCATAACAGCCCCATACGGTATAATGCTCCCCATATCAGCCCCCATACAGTATAATTCCCCCAAATCAGCCCCCATTCAGTATAATGCCCCCCATCTTATCAGCCCCCATGCCATATCTGCCCCCCATGCAGTATAATGCCCCCCACACAATATCAGCCCCCCCATACAGTATAATGCCCCCATATGTGCATAATATAAAAAATAGCATAATTACTTACCTATCCCCGTTGCCACGCCGGGTGCAGGATCCTTCGCCTCCTCCGGTCTGTGCTATGAGTGACTCAGCGCAGACAGGCGCGATGATGTCGCTACATCCCGCCTGCCTGCGTCGAGCCGCTCCGGGCACAGTGAATGCAGGATCAAGGAGATGCCAGCTCCTTGCTCCAGGATTGAATGGAACCGGGACCTCGGTGAGTGACTCGCGACCCCCCGGAGGTCTTCACACGAACCCCCAGGGGGACGCGACCCACAGTGTAGGGATGTCACGATACCAAAATTTGGACTTCGATACCGATACTTCGTTTACAGTAATAAAAAAAAAAAGTTCTTTCGTTTTCTAATGTGAGGCACGAGGTGTGATGATGAATTTTGAATGTACCTCACGTTAATAGTAATTAATCCCGTCATGTTTCTCAGTCATAATGGGTTAATAATGTGTGAGGTACATGATGGGGTTAATTACTATTAATGTGAGGCACATGGAGGTTAAATTCATCACACCTCGTGCCTCACAATAAGGCTATGTTCACACGGGGTATTTAGCCGAGTTTTTTGACGCGGAAACCGCGTCGCAAAACTCGGCAAAAACGGCCCGAGAACGCCTCCCATTGATTTCAATGGGAGGCGTCGGCGTCTTTTTCCCGCGAGCAGTAAAACTGCCTCGCGGGAAAAAGAAGCGACATGCCCTATCTTCGGGCGCTTCCGCCTCTGACCTCCCATTGACTTCAATGGGAGGCAGGAGAAAGCGTATTTCTCGCTGTTTTATGCCCGCGGCGCTCAATGGCCGCGGGCGAAAAACGGCGCGATAATCGCCGCGAAAATCGGCGTGCAGGGAGAGGAATATCTGCCTCAAAGTTCCAAACGGAATTTTGAGGCAGATATTCCTCCCCTAAAATACTCCGTGTGAACATAGCCTTAGTGATAGAAAGCAGTTTATTTTTTTTTTTTACAGAGTACACATCACAAATAATGCAAAAAAAATCGTTGTGCAGGTTATTACGGCCGCGCCAATACCCAATATGTGTATATTTTATGTATTGAGACCTATTTTAATGTTTATTGTAAAAAAGGTGAATGTGTGTTTTTTTTAATTTAACATTACTTTGTTTTTACTTTATTTTTAAACTTTAATATACTGGCATATATCAGATATATGTCAGTACATTAGCCTGTGGACGGATAGCACACAGGCAGTTGTTAGGACATACCTCAGTATGCCCTAACAGGAAATATGGTAAGACAGCCCTGGGGTCCTTCAATAGACCCCAGGGCTGTCTGCCCATATATGGTATGGCCCTCGATCGCGTCACAGGAATTCCCTGTGACACGATCCAGAGGCATCCCCCCCTTCTCATTTTCCCCTGAATGCTGCAGTCAGCTTTGATTGCAGCATTCAGGAGAATAGCGGCGGAGATGAGCGGTTCCTCTGATCTCCGCCGTTATAGAGCGGGGCTGCGGCTGTGTAATACAGTCATTGCCCCGCTCCTGACAGTAAGTTCGCGCGCGGTCAGCATGTGGAGATGCTGCCGGCGCTCCACTAATGAGCGGCGGTTCAGGCACTGAAGACAGAACATGGGGGTGCCATGTTCTGTCTTCAGTGCCGCAGATCATTAGTGCAGCGCCGGCCGCATCACATCATGCTGACGGCGCGCACATGTCAGGACTCAGGAGCGGGGCAATGACTGTATTACACAGCCGCAGCCCCGCTCTCATAGTCATGTGTACTATACTGTATTGTGTTGTATTGTGCAGTTTGCGGTGGAGAGAGGAGGGAGGGCTGTGATTTAACGCCCCCCCCCCTCTCCACCGCAAACAGCACAATACATTACAAGGCATCACAACACAACACATTACATCACAATACATTACAACACAAGACAGACTGCAGCTCACCTGGAGTCCTCGGCACCGACTCTTCCACTCCACTGTCCGGAAGACGTGTCACGTGACAACACGGTCACATGGTACACTAAGTGTACCATGTGACCGTAACCAGGAAGTGCCGGCTTTACGGCACAGAAGATTTTTTTTTGGAAGCATACAGTGTGGCAACGGAGGCCCGTGGGCCCCCCAGGCTTAGGGGCCCGGTCGCAAGTGCGACCGCTGCGACCCCTATAGCTACGCCACTGCGTGGGACCAACAGAATATTGTGTCAGTCGTGTGATGGTTCAAGGACTCTAAACACTGCAGCAACTAACAAACTCCAGTACGAGGGTCTCCACAGCACCGGCCATCACTGCCGGCAGATGGCCACTAATAATGCTGCTTACAGGGATTCTCTGATGGGGGACAGTCAGGTTGTGGTCATAGGCAGGAACTTGTCATTGGAGCCTAATAATTGACTGGTCAGGGGGTAGAGCTGCATGGGTCAGGGGGTGGAGCTGCATGGGTCAGGGGGTGGAGTCGCACGGGTTGGGGGGATGAGGCCGCAGGGGTCAGGGGGTGGAGCCGCATGGGTCGGTGGGTGGAGCCGCACGGGTCGGGGGTGGAGCCGCACGGGTCAAGGGGTGGAGCCGCACTATTCAGGGGTGGAGCCGCATGGGTCGGGGTGGAGCCGCACGGGTCGGGGTGGAGCCGCACGGGTCAGGGGGTGGAGCAGCCCACAATCTGAATGACGAGGACGGTTGTGAAGGGTTAAGGTCCTGTTACCCGGGTGAATGTTCTGGTAATGGAGTTGATATAAACGCTTGATCCCGATCATTGTTCTGTGTAATGAAACTCTCGTCCGTCTGCTGTTCCGCTGGTTTGTGCAGAGTTAATAATCATTGTTGTCGCCAGCGCACCGTGCAGGCGGGGAGACGCGCTGCCGACATGGTGAAATAAGTAACGAGGGCTCGTCTCTATACATATTCAATCATTGCTCCGTGTGATCGGAGGAAACCAGCGCCGATCAGTGAGCGGTCTCTATGATCGGCGCTCGTTCACATGGCCCAGGTAAGAGGAGCCTTAGGCTGAGTACACATGTGGCGGAGTGGCCGGTGGATTCCCCCGATTTACAGTGTAATATATGTGGTCGAGGTCTTCACACCGGTCACAAGTAACGGGGAACTAAAAGCTTGTTATAAGAAAAGATCCAAAGTGTGAAACCCGAGGCACGAAAACTGCTGTGTCTGAACGTGCCCTGAAAGAGTCTGATCTGCATGATCACAACATAAGAAACCAGACGATCACCGCCAACCCGAGCGGAAGAGAAGTGATGGGGTGTATAAGGGATCTATAGTCCATATAGGACACCACACAGGCTGCCGCACCGCTGCCTGTGCATGTCCAGGGATCGGTGGAGGTCTGTGAGGTCATAGACACAACATTCCACTCCAACTGAGATGTCCCCGCCACGTCCCGGTGACACGGGGTCAGAGTCACCACCTCCCTCCACGCCTCATCTCCGGATCCTACAAACTCAGGTGACTAGTCGTGTACAATGGAAATACAGTCCTCAAATCCAGGACTAAAAGACTCCCAGAAATATGACCGACTCCTCCCCCATAAACCCCGAGATAATCAGAAGTAACATATAAAGTGTATACAGCAGTAGTAGAATGTACTGTATACGGCGGTAGTAGAATATATAGTGTATACAGCGGTAGTGGTAGAATATATAGTATATACAGCGGTAGTAGAATATATAGTGTATACAGCGGTAGTAGTAGTAGAATATATAGTGTATACGGCGGTAGTGGTAGAATATATCGTGTATACGGCAGTAGTAGAATATATAGTGTATACGTCGGTAGTGGTAGAATATATAGTGTATACGGCGGTAGTGGTAGAATATATAGTGTATATGGCGGTAGTAGAATATATAGTGTATACGTCGGTAGTGGTAGAATATATAGTGTATACGGCAGTAGTGGTAGAATATATAGTGTATACGGCGGTAGTGGTAGAATATATAGTATATACAGCGGTAGTAGAATATATAGTGTATACAGCGGTAGTAGTAGTAGAATATATAGTGTATACGGCGGTAGTGGTAGAATATATCGTGTATACGGCAGTAGTAGAATATATAGTGTATACGTCGGTAGTGGTAGAATATATAGTGTATACGGCGGTAGTGGTAGAATATATAGTGTATACGGCGGTAGTGGTAGAATATATAGTGTATACGGCGGTAGTGGTAGAATATATAGTGTATATGGCGGTAGTAGAATATATAGTGTATACGGCGGTAGTGGTAGAATATATAGTGTATATGGCGGTAGTAGAATATATAGTGTATACGTCGGTAGTGGTAGAATATATAGTGTATACGGCAGTAGTGGTAGAATATATAGTGTATACGGCGGTAGTGGTAGAATATATAGTATATACAGCGGTAGTAGAATATATAGTGTATACAGCAGTAGTAGAATATATAGTGTATACGGCGGTAGTGGTAGAATATATAGTGTATACGGCGGTAGTGGTAGAATATATAGTATATACAGCGGTAGTAGAATATATAGTGTATACGGCAGTAGTAGAATATATAGTGTATACAGCAGTAGTAGAATATATAGTGTATACGGCGGTAGTGGAATATATAGTGTATACGGCGGTAGTGGTAGAATATATAGTGTATACGGCGGTAGTGGTAGAATATATAGTGTATACAGCAGTAGTGGTAGAATATATAGTGTATACGGCGGTAGTGGTAGAATATATAGTGTATACAGCGGTAGTAGAATATATAGTGTATACAGCGGCAGTAGTGGTAGAATATATAGTGTATACGGCTGTAGTTGTAGAATATATAGTATATACAGCGGTAGTAGAATATATAGTGTATACAGCAGTAGTAGAATATATAGTGTATACGGCGGTAGTGGTAGAATATATAGTGTATACGGCGGTAGTGGTAGAATATATAGTGTATACGGCGGTAGTGGTAGAATATATAGTGTATACGGCGGTAGTGGTAGAATATATAGTGTATACGGTAGTGGTAGAATATATAGTGGATACGGCAGTAGTAGAATATATAGTGTATACGGCAGTAGTAGAATATATAGTGTATATGGCGGTAGTGGTAGAATATATAGTATATACAGCGGTAGTAGTAGAATATATAGAGTATACGGCGGTAGTGGTAGTAGAATATATAGTGTATACGGCGGTAGTGGTAGAATATATAGTGTATACGGCAGTGGTAGAATATACAGTGTATACGGCGGTAGTGGTAGAATATATAGTGTATACGTCGGTAGTGGTAGAATATATCGTGTATACGGCGGTAGTGGTAGAATATATAGTGTATATGGCGGTAGTAGAATATATAGTGTATACGGCGGTAGTGGTAGAATATATCGTGTATACGGCGGTAGTGGTAGAATATATAGTGTATATGGCGGTAGTAGAATATATAGTGTATACGGCGGTAGTGGTAGTAGAATATATAGTGTATACGGCGGTAGTGGTAGAATATATCGTGTATACGGCGGTAGTGGTAGAATATATAGTGTATATGGCGGTAGTAGAATATATAGTGTATACGGCGGTAGTGGTAGAATATATAGTGTATACGGCGGTAGTAGAATATATAGTGTATACGGCGGTAGTGGTAGTAGAATATATAGTGTATACGGCGGTAGTGGTAGAATATAAAGTGTATACGGCGGTAGTGGTAGAATATATAGTGTATACGGCGGTAGTGGTAGAATATATAGTGTATACAGCGGTAGTGGTAGAATATATAGTGTATACGGCAGTAGTAGAATATATAGTGTATACGGCAGTAGTAGAATATATAGTGTATACGCCGGTAGTGGTAGAATATATAGTGTATACGGCGGTAGTGGTAGAATATATAGTATATACAGCGGTAGTAGAATATATAGTGTATACGGCAGTAGTAGAATATATAGTGTATACGGCGGTAGTGGTAGAATATATAGTATATACAGCGGTAGTAGAATATATAGTGTATACAGCAGTAGTAGAATATATAGTGTATACAGCAGTAGTAGAATATATAGTGTATACGGCGGTAGTAGAATATATAGTGTATACGGCAGTAGTAGAATATATAGTGTATACAGCGGTAGTGGTAGAATATATAGTGTATACAGCAGTAGTAGAATATATAGTGTATACGGCGGTAGTAGAATATATAGTGTATACGGCGGTAGTGGTAGAATATATAGTGTATACGGCGGTAGTGGTAGAATATATAGTGTATACAGCAGTAGTGGTAGAATATATAGTGTATACGGCAGTAGTAGAATATATAGTGTATACGGCGGTAGTGGTAGAATATATAGTGTATACGGCGGTAGTGGTAGAATATATAGTGTATACAGCAGTAGTAGAATATATAGTGTATACGGCGGTAGTGGTAGAATATATAGTGTATACGGCGGTAGTGGTAGAATATATAGTGTATACGGCGGTAGTGGTAGAATATATAGTGTATACGGCGGTAGTGGTAGAATATATAGTGTATACGGCGGTAGTGGTAGAATATATAGTGTATACAGCAGTAGTAGAATATATAGTGTATACGGCGGTATTGGTAGAATATATAGTGTATACAGCAGTAGTAGAATATATAGTGTATACGGCGGTAGTGGTAGAATATATAGTGTATACGGCGGTAGTGGTAGAATATATAGTGTATACGGCGGTAGTGGTAGAATATACAGTGTATACGGCGGTAGTGGTAGAATATACAGTGTATACAGCGGCAGTGGTAGAATATATAGTGTATACGGCGGCAGTGGTAGAATATATAGTGTATACGGCGGTAGTGGTAGAATATATAGTGTATACGGCGGTAGTAGAATATATAGTGTATATGGCGGTAGTGGTAGAATATATAGTGTATACGGCGGTAGTGGTAGAATATATAGTGTATACGGCGGTAGTAGTAGTAGAATATATAGTGTATACGGCGGTAGTGGTAGAATATAAAGTGTATACGCCGGTAGTGGTAGAATATATAGTGTATACGGCGGTAGTAGAATATATAGTGTATACAGCAGTAGTAGAATATATAGTGTATACGGCGGTAGTGGTAGAATATATAGTGTATACGGCGGTAGTAGTGGTAGAATATATAGTGTATACGGCGGTAGCAGTGGTAGAATATATAGTGTATACGGCGGTAGTGGTAGAATATATAGTGTATACGGCGGTAGTAGTGGTAGAATATATAGTGTATACGGCGGTAGTGGTAGAATATATAGTGTATACGGCGGTAGTAGTGGTAGAATATATAGTGTATACGGCGGTAGCAGTGGTAGAATATATAGTGTATACGGCGGTAGTGGTAGAATATATAGTGTATACAGCAGTAGTAGAATATATAGTGTATACAGCAGTAGTAGAATATATAGTGTATACGGCGGTAGTGGTAGAATATATAGTGTATACGGCGGTAGTAGAATATATAGTGTATACGGCAGTAGTGGTAGAATATATAGTGTATACGGCGGTAGTGGTAGAATATAAAGTGTATACGGCGGTAGTGGTAGAATATATAGTGTATACGGCGGTAGCAGTAGTAGAATATATAGTGTATACGGCGGTAGTGGTAGAATATAAAGTGTATACGGCGGTAGTGGTAGAATATATAGTGTATACGGCGGTAGTGGTAGAATATATAGTGTATACGGCGGTAGTAGTAGTAGAATATATAGTGTATACGGCGGTAGTGGTAGAATATAAAGTGTATACGGCAGTAGTAGAATATATAGTGTATACGGCGGCAGTGGTAGAATATATAGTGTATACGGCGGTAGTAGTGGTAGAATATATAGTGTATACGGCAGTAGCAGTGGTAGAATATATAGTGTATACGGCGGTAGTGGTAGAATATATAGTATATACGGCGGTAGTGGTAGAATATATCGTGTATACGGCGGTAGTGGTAGAATATATAGTGTATACGGCGGTAGTAGTTGTAGAATATATAGTGTATACGGCGGTAGTGGTAGAATATATAGTGTATACGGCAGTAGTAGAATATATAGTGTATACAGCAGTAGTGGTAGAATATATAGTGTATACGGCAGTAGTAGAATATATAGTGTATACGGCGGTAGTGGTAGAATATAAAGTGTATACGGCAGTAGTAGAATATATAGTGTATACGGCGGTAGTAGTGGTAGAATATATAGTGTATACGGCGGTAGTAGTGGTAGAATATATAGTGTATACGGCGGTAGTAGTGGTAGAATATATAGGGTATACGGCGGTAGCAGAATATATAGTGTATACGGCGGTAGTGGTAGAATATATAGTGTATACGGCAGTAGTAGAATATATAGTGTATACGGCGGTAGTGGTAGAATATATAGTATATACGGCGGTAGTGGTAGAATATATCGTGTATACGGCGGTAGTGGTAGAATATATAGTGTATACGGCGGTAGTAGTGGTAGAATATATAGTGTATATGGCGGCAGCAGTGGTAGAATATATAGTGTATACGGCAGTAGTAGAATATAAAGTGTATACGGCGGCAGTGGTAGAATATATAGTGTATACGGCGGTAGTGGTAGAATATATAGTGTATACGGCGGCAGTGGTAGAATATATAGTGTATACGGCGGTAGTAGTAGAATATATAGTGTATACGGCGGTAGTGGTAGAATATATAGTGTATACCGCGGTAGTGGTAGAATATATAGTGTATACGGCGGTAGTAGTGGTAGAATATATAGTGTATACGGCGGTAGTGGTAGAATATATAGTGTATACGGCGGTAGTGGTAGAATATATAGTGTATACGGCGGCAGTGGTAGAATATATAGTGTATACGGCGGTAGTAGTAGAATATATAGTGTATACGGCGGTAGTGGTAGAATATATAGTGTATACCGCGGTAGTAGAATATAAAGTGTATACGGCGGTAGTGGTAGAATATATAGTGTATACGGCAGTAGTAGAATATAAAGTGTATACGGCGGTAGTGGTAGAATATATAGTGTATACGGCGGTAGTAGAATATATAGTGTATACAGCGGCAGTAGTGGTAGAATATATAGTGTATACGGCGGTAGTAGAATATATAGTGTATACAGCGGTAGTAGAATATATAGTGTATACAGCGGCAGTGGTAGTAGAATATATAGTGTATACGGCGGTAGTGGTAGAATATATAGTGTATACGGCAGTAGTAGAATATATAGTGTATACGGCGGTAGTGGTAGAATATATAGTGTATACGGCGGTAGTAGAATATATAGTGTATACGCCGGTAGTGGTAGTAGAATATATAGTGTATACGGCGGTAGTGGTAGAATATATAGTGTATACGGCAGTAGTAGAATATATAGTGTATACGGCGGTAGTGGTAGAATATATAGTGTATACGGCGGTAGTGGTAGAATATATAGAGTATACGGCGGTAGTGGTAGAATATATAGTGTATACAGCGGCATTAGTGGTAAAATATATAGAGTATACGGCGGTAGTGGTAGAATATATAGTGTATACACCAGTAGTAGAATATATAGTGTATACAGCGGCATTAGTGGTAAAATATATAGAGTATACGGCGGTAGTGGTAGAATATATAGTGTATACGGCGGTAGTGGTAGTAGAATATATAGTGTATACGGCGGTAGTGGTAGTAGAATATATAGTGTATACGGCGGTAGTAGAATATATAGTGTATACGGCGGTAGTAGAATATATAGTGTATACGGCGGTAGTGGTAGAATATAAAGTGTATACGGCGGTAGTGGTAGAATATATAGTGTATACGGCGGTAGTAGTGGTAGAATATATAGTGTATACGGCGGTAGTGGTAGAATATAAAGTGTATACGGCGGTAGTGGTAGAATATATAGTGTATACGGCGGCAGTGGTAGAATATATAGTGTATACAGCAGTAGTAGAATATATAGTGTATACAGCAGTAGTAGAATATATAGTGTATACGGCGGTAGTGGTAGAATATATAGTGTATACGGCGGTAGTGGTAGAATATATAGTGTATACGGCGGCAGTGGTAGAATATATAGTGTATACGGCAGTAGTAGAATATATAGTGTATACGGCGGTAGTGGTAGAATATAAAGTGTATACGGCGGTAGTGGTAGAATATATTGTGTATACGGCGGTAGTGGTAGAATATATCGTGTATACGGCGGTAGTGGTAGAATATATAGTGTATACGGCGGTAGTGGTAGAATATATAGTGTATACGGCGGTAGTGGTAGAATATATAGTGTATACGACGGTAGTGGTAGAATATATAGTGTATACGGCGGTAGTAGAATATATAGTGTATACGGCGGTAGTGGTAGAATATATAGTGTATACGGCGGTAGTAGAATATATAGTGTATACGCCGGTAGTGGTAGAATATATAGTGTATACGGCGGTAGTGGTAGAATATATAGTGTATACGGCAGTAGTAGAATATATAGTGTATACGGCGGTAGTGGTAGAATATATAGTGTATACAGCAGTAGTAGAATATATAGTGTATACAGCAGTAGTAGAATATATAGTGTATACGGCGGTAGTGGTAGAATATATAGTGTATACGGCGGTAGTAGAATATATAGTGTATACGGCAGTAGTGGTAGAATATATAGTGTATACGGCGGTAGTGGTAGAATATAAAGTGTATACGGCGGTAGTGGTAGAATATATCGTGTATACGGCGGTAGTGGTAGAATATATAGTGTATACGGCGGTAGTGGTAGAATATATAGTGTATACGGCGGTAGTGGTAGAATATATAGTGTATACGGCGGTAGTGGTAGAATATATAGTGTATACAGCAGTAGTAGAATATATAGTGTATACGGCGGTAGTGGTAGAATATATAGTGTATACAGCAGTAGTAGAATATATAGTGTATACGGCGGTAGTGGTAGAATATATAGTGTATACGGCGGTAGTAGAATATATAGTGTATACGGCAGTAGTGGTAGAATATATAGTGTATACAGCAGTAGTAGAATATATAGTGTATACGGCGGTAGTGGTAGAATATATAGTGTATACGGCGGTAGTAGAATATATAGTGTATACAGCAGTAGTAGAATGTACTGTATACGGCGGTAGTGGTAGAATATATCGTGTATACGGCGGTAGTGGTAGAATATATAGTGTATACGGCGGTAGTGGTAGAATATATAGTATATACAGCGGTAGTAGAATATATAGTGTATACGGCGGTAGTGGTAGAATATATAGTGTATACGGCGGTAGTGGTAGAATATATAGTGTATATGGCGGTAGTAGAATATATAGTGTATACGGCGGTAGTGGTAGAATATATAGTGTATACGGCGGTAGTAGAATATATAGTGTATACGCCGGTAGTGGTAGAATATATAGTGTATACGGCGGTAGTGGTAGAATATATAGTGTATACGGCGGTAGTGGTAGAATATATAGTGTATACGGCGGTAGTAGAATATATAGTGTATACAGCGGCAGTAGTGGTAGAATATATAGTGTATACGGCGGTAGTGGTAGAATATATAGTGTATACGGCAGTAGTAGAATATATAGTGTATACGGCGGTAGTGGTAGAATATATAGTGTATACGGCAGTAGTAGAATATATAGTGTATACAGCAGTAGTAGAATATATAGTGTATACGGCGGTAGTGGTAGAATATATAGTGTATATGGCAGTAGTAGAATATATAGTGTATACAGCAGTAGTAGAATATATAGTGTATACGGCGGTATTGGTAGAATATATAGTGTATACGCCAGTAGTAGAATATATAGTGTATACGGCGGTAGTGGTAGAATATATAGTGTATACGGCGGTAGTGGTAGAATATATAGTGTATACAGCGGCAGTGGTAGAATATATAGTGTATACGGCAGTAGTAGAATATATAGTGTATACGGCGGTAGTGGTAGAATATAAAGTGTATACGGCGGTAGTGGTAGAATATATTGTGTATACGGCGGTAGTGGTAGAATATATCGTGTATACGGCGGTAGTGGTAGAATATATAGTGTATACGGCGGTAGTGGTAGAATATATAGTGTATACGGCGGTAGTGGTAGAATATATAGTGTATACGACGGTAGTGGTAGAATATATAGTGTATACGGCGGTAGTAGAATATATAGTGTATACGGCGGTAGTGGTAGAATATATAGTGTATACGGCGGTAGTGGTAGAATATATAGTGTATACGGCGGTAGTAGAATATATAGTGTATACGCCGGTAGTGGTAGAATATATAGTGTATACGGCGGTAGTGGTAGAATATATAGTGTATACGGCAGTAGTAGAATATATAGTGTATACGGCGGTAGTGGTAGAATATATAGTGTATACAGCAGTAGTAGAATATATAGTGTATACAGCAGTAGTAGAATATATAGTGTATACGGCGGTAGTGGTAGAATATATAGTGTATACGGCGGTAGTGGTAGAATATAAAGTGTATACGGCGGTAGTGGTAGAATATATCGTGTATACGGCGGTAGTGGTAGAATATATAGTGTATACGGCGGTAGTGGTAGAATATATAGTGTATACGGCGGTAGTGGTAGAATATATAGTGTATACGGCGGTAGTGGTAGAATATATAGTGTATACAGCAGTAGTAGAATGTACTGTATACGGCGGTAGTGGTAGAATATATCGTGTATACGGCGGTAGTGGTAGAATATATAGTGTATACGGCGGTAGTGGTAGAATATATAGTATATACAGCGGTAGTAGAATATATAGTGTATACGGCGGTAGTGGTAGAATATATAGTGTATACGGCGGTAGTGGTAGAATATATAGTGTATATGGCGGTAGTAGAATATATAGTGTATACGGCGGTAGTGGTAGAATATATAGTGTATACGGCGGTAGTAGAATATATAGTGTATACGCCGGTAGTGGTAGAATATATAGTGTATACAGCGGCAGTAGTGGTAGAATATATAGTGTATACGGCGGTAGTGGTAGAATATATAGTGTATACGGCAGTAGTAGAATATATAGTGTATACGGCGGTAGTGGTAGAATATATAGTGTATACGGCAGTAGTAGAATATATAGTGTATACAGCAGTAGTAGAATATATAGTGTATACGGCGGTAGTGGTAGAATATATAGTGTATATGGCAGTAGTAGAATATATAGTGTATACAGCAGTAGTAGAATATATAGTGTATACGGCGGTATTGGTAGAATATATAGTGTATACGCCAGTAGTAGAATATATAGTGTATACGGCGGTAGTGGTAGAATATATAGTGTATACGGCGGTAGTGGTAGAATATATAGTGTATACGGCGGTAGTGGTAGAATATATAGTGTATACGGCGGTAGTGGTAGAATATATAGTGTATAGAGCAGTAGTGGTAGAATATATAGTGTATACGGCGGTAGTGGTAGAATATAAAGTGTATACGGCGGTAGTGGTAGAATATATCGTGTATACGGCGGTAGTGGTAGAATATATAGTGTATACGGCGGTAGTGGTAGAATATATAGTGTATACGGCGGTAGTGGTAGAATATATCGTGTATACGGCGGTAGTGGTAGAATATATAGTGTATACGGCGGTAGTGGTAGAATATATAGTGTATACGGCGGTAGTGGTAGAATATATCGTGTATACGGCGGTAGTGGTAGAATATATAGTGTATACGGCAGTAATAGAATATATAGTGTATACAGCAGTAGTAGAATATATAGCGTATACGGCGGTAGTGGTAGAATATATAGTGTACACGGCGGTAGTGGTAGAATATATAGTGTATACGGCGGTAGTGGTAGAATATACAGTGTATACGGCGGTAGTAGAATATATAGTGTATACGCCGGTAGTGGTAGAATATATAGTGTATACGGGGGTAGTGGTAGAATATATAGTGTATACGGCAGTAGTAGAATATATAGTGTATACGGTGGTAGTAGAATATATAGTGCATACAGCAGTAGTAGAATATATAGTGTATACGGCGGTAGTGGTAGAATATATAGTGTATACGGCAGTAGTAGAATATATAGTGTATACAGCAGTAGTAGAATATATAGTGTATACGGCGGTAGTGGTAGAATATATAGTGTATACGGCAGTAGTAGAATATATAGTGTATACAGCAGTAGTAGAATATATAGTGTATACGGCGGTAGTTGTAGAATATATAGTGTATACGGCGGTAGTGGTAGAATATATAGTGTATACGGCGGTAGTGGTAGAATATAAAGTGTATACGGCAGTAGTAGAATATATAGTGTATACGGCGGTAGTGGTAGAATATATAGTGTATACGGCGGTAGTAGTTGTAGAATATATAGTGTATACGGCGGTAGTGGTAGAATATATAGTGTATACGGCGGTAGTGGTAGAATATATCGTGTATACGGCAGTAGTAGAATATATAGTGTATATGGCGGCAGCAGTGGTAGAATATATAGTGTATACAGCAGTAGTGGTAGAATATATAGTGTATACGGCAGTAGTAGAATATAAAGTGTATACGGCGGCAGTGGTAGAATATATAGTGTATACGGCGGTAGTAGAATATATAGTGTATACGGCGGTAGTGGTAGAATATATAGTGTATACGGCGGTAGTGGTAGAATATATAGTGTATACGGCGGTAGTAGAATATATAGTGTATATGGCGGTAGTGGTAGAATATATAGTGTATACGGCGGTAGTGGTAGAATATATAGTGTATACGGCGGTAGTGGTAGAATATATAGTGTATACAGCAGTAGTAGAATATATAGTGTATACGGCGGTAGTGGTAGAATATAAAGTGTATACGGCAGTAGTAGAATATATAGTGTATACGGCGGTAGTAGTGGTAGAATATATAGTGTATACGGCGGTAGCAGAATATAAAGTGTATACGGCGGTAGTAGTGGTAGAATATATAGTGTATACAGCAGTAGTAGAATATATAGTGTATACGGCGGTAGTGGTAGAATATATAGTGTATACGGCGGTAGTGGTAGAATATATAGTGTATACGGCAGTAGTAGAATATATAGTGTATATGGCGGCAGCAGTGGTAGAATATATAGTGTATACGGCAGTAGTAGAATATAAAGTGTATACGGCGGCAGTGGTAGAATATATAGTGTATACGGCGGTAGTAGAATATATAGTGTATACGGCGGTAGTGGTAGAATATATAGTGTATACGGCGGTAGTGGTAGAATATATAGTGTATACGGCGGCAGTGGTAGAATATATAGTGTATACAGCAGTAGTAGAATATATAGTGTATACGGCGGTAGTGGTAGAATATATAGTGTATACGGCGGTAGTGGTAGAATATATAGTGTATACGGCGGCAGTGGTGTAATATATATAGTGTATACGGCGGTAGTAGAATATATAGTGTATACGGCGGTAGTGGTAGAATATATAGTGTATACGGCGGTAGTGGTAGAATATATAGTGTATACGGCGGCAGTGGTAGAATATATAGTGTATACGGCGGTAGTAGTAGAATATATAGTGTATACGGTGGTAGTGGTAGAATATATAGTGTATACCGCGGTAGTGGTAGAATATATAGTGTATACGGCGGTAGTGGTAGAATATATAGTGTATACGGCAGTAGTAGAATATAAAGTGTATACAGCGGCAGTAGTGGTAGAATATATAGTGTATATGGCGGTAGTAGAATATATAGTGTATACGCCGGTAGTGGTAGTAGAATATATAGTGTATACGGCGGCAGTGGTAGAATATATAGTGTATACGGCAGTAGTAGAATATATAGTGTATACGGCGGTAGTGGTAGAATATATAGTGTATACGGCGGTAGTGGTAGAATATATAGAGTATACGGCGGTAGTGGTAGAATATATAGTGTATACAGCGGCATTAGTGGTAAAATATATAGAGTATACGGCGGTAGTGGTAGAATATATAGTGTATACACCAGTAGTAGAATATATAGTGTATACAGCGGCATTAGTGGTAAAATATATAGAGTATACGGCGGTAGTGGTAGAATATATAGTGTATACGGCGGTAGTGGTAGTAGAATATATAGTGTATACGGCGGTAGTGGTAGTAGAATATATATTGTATACGGCGGTAGTGGTAGAATATAAAGTGTATACGGCGGTAGTGGTAGAATATATAGTGTATACGGCGGCAGTGGTAGAATATATAGTGTATACAGCAGTAGTAGAATATATAGTGTATACAGCAGTAGTAGAATATATAGTGTATACGGCGGTAGTGGTAGAATATATAGTGTATACGGCGGTAGTGGTAGAATATATAGTGTATACGGCGGCAGTGGTAGAATATATAGTGTATACGGCAGTAGTAGAATATATAGTGTATACGGCGGTAGTGGTAGAATATAAAGTGTATACGGCGGTAGTGGTAGAATATATTGTGTATACGGCGGTAGTGGTAGAATATATCGTGTATACGGCGGTAGTGGTAGAATATATAGTGTATACGGCGGTAGTGGTAGAATATATAGTGTATACGGCGGTAGTGGTAGAATATATAGTGTATACGACGGTAGTGGTAGAATATATAGTGTATACGGCGGTAGTAGAATATATAGTGTATACGGCGGTAGTGGTAGAATATATAGTGTATACGGCGGTAGTGGTAGAATATATAGTGTATACGGCGGTAGTAGAATATATAGTGTATAGGCCGGTAGTGGTAGAATATATAGTGTATACGGCGGTAGTGGTAGAATATATAGTGTATACGGCAGTAGTAGAATATATAGTGTATACGGCGGTAGTGGTAGAATATATAGTGTATACAGCAGTAGTAGAATATATAGTGTATACAGCAGTAGTAGAATATATAGTGTATACGGCGGTAGTGGTAGAATATATAGTGTATACGGCGGTAGTAGAATATATAGTGTATACGGCAGTAGTGGTAGAATATATAGTGTATACGGCGGTAGTGGTAGAATATAAAGTGTATACGGCGGTAGTGGTAGAATATATCGTGTATACGGCGGTAGTGGTAGAATATATAGTGTATACGGCGGTAGTGGTAGAATATATAGTGTATACGGCGGTAGTGGTAGAATATATAGTGTATACGGCGGTAGTGGTAGAATATATAGTGTATACGGCAGTAGTAGAATATATAGTGTATACAGCAGTAGTAGAATGTACTGTATACGGCGGTAGTGGTAGAATATATCGTGTATACGGCGGTAGTGGTAGAATATATAGTGTATACGGCGGTAGTGGTAGAATATATAGTATATACAGCGGTAGTAGAATATATAGTGTATACGGCGGTAGTGGTAGAATATATAGTGTATACGGCGGTAGTGGTAGAATATATAGTGTATATGGCGGTAGTAGAATATATAGTGTATACGGCGGTAGTGGTAGAATATATAGTGTATACGGCGGTAGTAGAATATATAGTGTATACAGCGGCAGTAGTGGTAGAATATATAGTGTATACGGCAGTAGTAGAATATATAGTGTATACGGCGGTAGTGGTAGAATATATAGTGTATACGGCGGTAGTGGTAGAATATATAGAGTATACGGCGGTAGTGGTAGAATATATAGTGTATACAGCGGCATTAGTGGTAAAATATATAGAGTATACGGCGGTAGTGGTAGAATATATAGTGTATACACCAGTAGTAGAATATATAGTGTATACAGCGGCATTAGTGGTAAAATATATAGAGTATACGGCGGTAGTGGTAGAATATATAGTGTATACGGCGGTAGTGGTAGTAGAATATATAGTGTATACGGCGGTAGTGGTAGTAGAATATATATTGTATACGGCGGTAGTGGTAGAATATAAAGTGTATACGGCGGTAGTGGTAGAATATATAGTGTATACGGCGGTAGTGGTAGAATATATAGTGTATACGGCAGTAGTAGAATATATAGTGTATACAGCAGTAGTAGAATGTACTGTATACGGCGGTAGTGGTAGAATATATCGTGTATACGGCGGTAGTGGTAGAATATATAGTGTATACGGCGGTAGTGGTAGAATATATAGTATATACAGCGGTAGTAGAATATATAGTGTATACGGCGGTAGTGGTAGAATATATAGTGTATACGGCGGTAGTGGTAGAATATATAGTGTATATGGCGGTAGTAGAATATATAGTGTATACGGCGGTAGTGGTAGAATATATAGTGTATACGGCGGTAGTAGAATATATAGTGTATACAGCGGCAGTAGTGGTAGAATATATAGTGTATACGGCAGTAGTAGAATATATAGTGTATACGGCGGTAGTGGTAGAATATATAGTGTATACGGCGGTAGTGGTAGAATATATAGAGTATACGGCGGTAGTGGTAGAATATATAGTGTATACAGCGGCATTAGTGGTAAAATATATAGAGTATACGGCGGTAGTGGTAGAATATATAGTGTATACACCAGTAGTAGAATATATAGTGTATACAGCGGCATTAGTGGTAAAATATATAGAGTATACGGCGGTAGTGGTAGAATATATAGTGTATACGGCGGTAGTGGTAGTAGAATATATAGTGTATACGGCGGTAGTGGTAGTAGAATATATATTGTATACGGCGGTAGTGGTAGAATATAAAGTGTATACGGCGGTAGTGGTAGAATATATAGTGTATACGGCGGCAGTGGTAGAATATATAGTGTATACAGCAGTAGTAGAATATATAGTGTATACAGCAGTAGTAGAATATATAGTGTATACGGCGGTAGTGGTAGAATATATAGTGTATACGGCGGTAGTGGTAGAATATATAGTGTATACGGCGGCAGTGGTAGAATATATAGTGTATACGGCAGTAGTAGAATATATAGTGTATACGGCGGTAGTGGTAGAATATAAAGTGTATACGGCGGTAGTGGTAGAATATATTGTGTATACGGCGGTAGTGGTAGAATATATCGTGTATACGGCGGTAGTGGTAGAATATATAGTGTATACGGCGGTAGTGGTAGAATATATAGTGTATACGGCGGTAGTGGTAGAATATATAGTGTATACGACGGTAGTGGTAGAATATATAGTGTATACGGCGGTAGTAGAATATATAGTGTATACGGCGGTAGTGGTAGAATATATAGTGTATACGGCGGTAGTGGTAGAATATATAGTGTATACGGCGGTAGTAGAATATATAGTGTATAGGCCGGTAGTGGTAGAATATATAGTGTATACGGCGGTAGTGGTAGAATATATAGTGTATACGGCAGTAGTAGAATATATAGTGTATACGGCGGTAGTGGTAGAATATATAGTGTATACAGCAGTAGTAGAATATATAGTGTATACAGCAGTAGTAGAATATATAGTGTATACGGCGGTAGTGGTAGAATATATAGTGTATACGGCGGTAGTAGAATATATAGTGTATACGGCAGTAGTGGTAGAATATATAGTGTATACGGCGGTAGTGGTAGAATATAAAGTGTATACGGCGGTAGTGGTAGAATATATCGTGTATACGGCGGTAGTGGTAGAATATATAGTGTATACGGCGGTAGTGGTAGAATATATAGTGTATACGGCGGTAGTGGTAGAATATATAGTGTATACGGCGGTAGTGGTAGAATATATAGTGTATACGGCAGTAGTAGAATATATAGTGTATACAGCAGTAGTAGAATGTACTGTATACGGCGGTAGTGGTAGAATATATCGTGTATACGGCGGTAGTGGTAGAATATATAGTGTATACGGCGGTAGTGGTAGAATATATAGTATATACAGCGGTAGTAGAATATATAGTGTATACGGCGGTAGTGGTAGAATATATAGTGTATACGGCGGTAGTGGTAGAATATATAGTGTATATGGCGGTAGTAGAATATATAGTGTATACGGCGGTAGTGGTAGAATATATAGTGTATACGGCGGTAGTAGAATATATAGTGTATACGCCGGTAGTGGTAGAATATATAGTGTATACGGCGGTAGTGGTAGAATATATAGTGTATACGGCAGTAGTAGAATATATAGTGTATACGGCGGTAGTGGTAGAATATATAGTGTATACGGCAGTAGTAGAATATATAGTGTATACAGCAGTAGTAGAATATATAGTGTATACGGCGGTAGTGGTAGAATATATAGTGTATATGGCAGTAGTAGAATATATAGTGTATACAGCAGTAGTAGAATATATAGTGTATACGGCGGTATTGGTAGAATATATAGTGTATACGGCAGTAGTAGAATATATAGTGTATACGGCTGTAGTGGTAGAATATATAGTGTATACGGCGGTAGTGGTAGAATATATAGTGTATACGGCGGTAGTGGTAGAATATATAGTGTATACGGCGGTAGTGGTAGAATATATAGTGTATAGAGCAGTAGTGGTAGAATATATAGTGTATACGGCGGTAGTGGTAGAATATAAAGTGTATACGGCGGTAGTGGTAGAATATATCGTGTATACGGCGGTAGTGGTAGAATATATAGTGTATACGGCGGTAGTGGTAGAATATATAGTGTATACGGCGGTAGTGGTAGAATATATAGTGTATACGGCGGTAGTGGTAGAATATATAGTGTATACAGCGGCAGTAGTGGTAGAATATATAGTGTATACGGCGGCAGTGGTAGAGTATATAGTGTATACGGCGGTAGTGGTAGAATATATAGTGTACACGGCGGTAGTGGTAGAATATATAGTGTATACGGCGGTAGTGGTAGAATATATAGTGTATACGGCGGTAGTGGTAGAATATATAGTGTATACAGCGGCAGTAGTGGTAGAATATATAGTGTATACGGCGGCAGTGGTAGAGTATATAGTGTATACGGCGGTAGTGGTAGAATATATAGTTTATACAGCAGTAGTAGAATATATAGTGTATACGGCGGTAGTGGTAGAATATATAGTGTATACGGCGGTAGTGGTAGAATATATAGTGTATACGGCGGTAGTGGTAGAATATATAGTGTATACGGCGGTAGTGGTAGAATATATAGTGTATACGGCGGTAGTGGTAGAATATATAGTGTATACGGCGGTAGTGGTAGAATATATAGTGTATACGGCGGTAGTGGTAGAATATATAGTGTATACGGCGGTAGTGGTAGAATATATAGTGTATACGGCGGTAGTGGTAGAATATATAGTGTATACGGCGGTAGTGGTAGAATATATAGTGTATACGGCGGTAGTGGTAGAATATATAGTGTATACGGCGGTAGTGGTAGAATATATAGTGTATACAGCAGTAGTAGAATATATAGTGTATACGGCGGCAGTGGTAGAGTATATAGTGTATACGGCGGTAGTGGTAGAATATATAGTGTATACGGCGGTAGTGGTAGAATATATAGTGTATACGGCGGTAGTAGAATATATAGTGTATACGGCGGTAGTGGTAGAATATATAGTGTATACAGCAGTAGTAGAATATATAGTGTATACGGCAGTAGTAGAATATATAGTGTATACGGCGGTAGTGGTAGAATATATAGTGTATACGGCGGTAGTGGTAGAATATATAGTGTATACGGCGGTAGTGGTAGAATATATAGTGTATACGGCGGTAGTAGAATATATAGTGTATACGGCGGTAGTGGTAGAATATATAGTGTATACGGCGGTAGTGGTAGAATATATAGTGTATACGGCGGCAGTGGTAGTAAAATATATAGTGTATACGGCGGTAGTGGTAGAATATATAGTGTATACGGCAGTAGTAGAATATATAGTGTATACGGCGGTAGTGGTAGAATATATAGTGTATACGGCGGTAGTGGTAGAATATATAGTGTATACGGCAGTAGTAGAATATATAGTGTATACGGCGGTAGTGGTAGAATATATAGTGTATACGGCGGCAGTGGTAGTAGTGACAGGGTTCCTTTCCCTGTTATTTCACACCGAATAACCAATTCTGTAAATTGGAAACTGAGGGCATGCGTGGTAGAAATATACCAGACAGAGTTGTTGGTAAAGATCCTCCCTCAGTGAAGTAGGAAGTACAACGAAACTTTTATTACACAAAGAATTTACAAAAAATCTTCTCTGTAGGAAGGTTGGACGTGCTTAAGCCCTATTGGCTCTATTCAGCTGTGAGTTCATCTGTACACTTCTCTTGCATTCCAGGGGCGGTGTCTTCCATAGGCGTGTTCCTCATGCAGACTCCATCTTGTTACTTACATTATACGGCAGTAGTAGAATATATCATGTATACGGCGGCAGTGGTAGAATATACAGTGTATACGGCGGCAGTGGTAGAATATTTAGTGTATACGTCGGCAGTGGTAGAGTATACAGTGTATACGGCGGTAGTGGTAGAATATATAGTGTATACGGCGGCAGTGGTAGAGTATACAGTGTATACGGCGGCAGTGGTAGAGTATACAGTGTATACGGCGGCAGTGGTAGAGTATATAGTGTATACAGCAGTGGTATATGGAAGTAAAGCACAATCCTTTTTCTAAATACAATAGTATGTGAACATAAAGGGGGGTTTTCAGGGGGTCCGGAGGGTTTCAGGGGGTCTGGAGGGTTTCAGGGGTCGGGGGGGGGGGGGGCTTTATGCAGTTGAATAAAAGTGAATATGAGCCCTAAATAGAAGAACATTCGTCGTCTCCCCGTTAGTCCCGTGTGGAGGGATAATGTGGGATCTTGTAGAGGTCCCATCTTGATGTCTCCGGTCCCTGTGTCAGGGGGGGGGGGGGTGGCCCCTCAGATGTATTTTCTGCACCCTCTTGTATAGGTTTGCAGATGGTTGAGGCATTCTGAAGCTTTCCCAGGTTTCGTATATGGGCCGGACGTCTATTTAGTTCATTGTCAGTAGAATCGGGGTTGTCCAGAAGTCATGGGGAGGGGGTCGGTTCCACAGCCACCATATTGTAGCTTAACCCTCTGTGACCACGGTTTCCCTTTATGGGAGGATAGTCCTCCTGGGACTTGAGGGGACGCAGAGCACGAGGATTATTATATCTTCTTCTGGGGCTCTGCTTCTTGTGCAGGGGGTGAATCCTATAATAAGGGGTGCGCTGGACATGGCACTTATGTCTAGTGACCTCCATGTTCAGGCCAACACAAACCCCCAACAACCTCCTGTTTGCCGTATCTACTTGATGCCAACGCTGGCAGCTACTGGAACAGTATGTCCCCTTCACTCCGATGGAGGTAAGACTCCGCACCCATCATTGTGAGGGGCCCCATATGTATATCGGCTGTGGGCACCGCCTGAGAATAAAAGCCAATATATAGATCATGTCATTACTGAAGATGTAGGAGAAATGTTCTCCTGGTGGTTCTGACCGTCTGAGAATCTACAAGAGGGGGCGGCTCCAGTGCTGGATTCAACAAGTCAATCCCAAGACGAACGAGTAGTAAAGATGACAAAAAGGGGCCATTGTGGAGAGTCCATTGTGCCGAGTCCATTATCGCGAGTCTATTGTGAAGAGTACATTGAGGAAAGTCCATTGTAGAGAATATATTGTGGAGAGTCCATTGTGGAGAATATATTGTGGAGAGTGCATTGTAAAGAGTCCATTATCGAGAATCTATTGTTGGGAGTGAATTGTAAAGAGTCCATTATCGCGAGTCTATTGTGAGGAGTACATTGAGGAAAGTCCATTGTGGAGAGTCCATTGTGCCGAGTCCATTATCGCGAGTCTATTGTGAAGAGTAGATTGAGGAAAGTCCATTGTAGAGAATATGTTATGGAGAGTACATTGTGGAGAGTGCATTGTAAAGAGTCCATTATCGCGAGTCTATTGTGAAGAGTACATTAAGGAAAGTCCATTGTGGAGAGTCTTTGTGCAAAGTCCATTTTGCAGAGTACATTGTGGAGAGTACGTTGTGGAGAATCCACTGTGGAGAGTCTATTGTGGAAGCCCATCGTAGAGAGTTCTATGTCAGGAGTCCATTCTGGAAAGTCCATTTTTCAGAGTTCATTATGGAGCGTGCAATGTGGAGAGCCGATTGTGCAGAATTCATTGTGGAGTATTCATCTTGCAGAGTTACTTGTGGAGGGTCCATGGTGCAAAAACGATTGTGCAGAGTCTATTGTAGAGAGATCATTTTAAATTGTGCATTGTGGAGAGTCCATGGTGGTTCATTGTTCAGAATCCTTTGTGGAAAATGCATTGTGGAGAGTCCATTGTAGAAAGTCCATTGTGGAGAGTCCATTGTAGAAAGTCCATTGTGAAGATTCCATTGCAAAATGGACTATCCACAATAGACTTTCCAGAATGCCCTCTCCACAATGGACTTTTCACAATGGACTTTCTATAATGGACAATCTGCCCTCTCCACAATGGACTTTCAACATTGGACTTAACATAAAGGACTGCATGGTGAACACTCTACAATACACTGTTCACAATGGACACTCCACAATGGATCTTGGACTCTGCAAAATGGACTATCCACAATAGACTCTCCACATAATCCAAGATCCATTGTGGATTGTCCATTGTGAAGAGTGTATTGTAGAGTCTCCATCATGCAGTCCTTTATGTTAAGTCCAATGATGGGAGTCCATTGTGGATTGTCCATTGTACAGAGTCCATCTTGTAAAGTCCATCGTGGAGAGGGCATCATGCAATTCCGATTGTGCAGAGTCCCTTGTGGACAGTCCATTGTGGCTTGGAGAGCTGACCACACATTTGTCCAGAGTAGTGTCCCTCTAGTAGTGGCCATACAGTTGTGGAATGATGGACAATGTATAACATATAAGGCCGGAAACCATCAAAAGAAAGAATGTAAAGCTCAAAGAAACCGAAGGAGCACTTTCCCTGTTTTTCTTTGATTTGGATCCGATCCCGTTTTTGGCACTAAGTATCCAGCCATGTGACCACGACCAAACCTGCTACAGCGTCGATCATATGTACATTAATATGTCACCACGTGGAGCTCAGCGAGGGCGGAGGCCGTGTACTCATCTTATGTCACCGTACTGTTGCTGACAGATTGGTCAGTAGTGACTCCGGTGCGATCGCTCTATGGCCCCCGTTATATGACATCACTGCGGTAGGAAGCGGAATCCATGGGGTGGCCGAGTACATGGGACCAGGTTTATGGGCTAGGAGTTTGTATCAGTGAGTGGGGGGGGGGGGGGGCATATAATCATCTCAATGTTACGTTTTCTGAAGGCCCGTGCTGCGGATGGAGCTCCCCTAAATTAATGGGTGATAAGAGGAGGAGCTACAAGCTGGAATATGTTAATGAGTGCACGGATCCTCTATAGATAAATGATGAGCGACGCAATCCCAGTGGTTTGACACAATGAATAGGAATAAACCCTTTATAATACGGCAGTCGGTCCTCGGGACTATGGCGGGATCAGGGGGAAGGTGTCTCGTGACTTTGCTGACACATCTCAGTGTTCACAGCTCTCGTCAGGTGACCACAAATGAGAAGATTTCCGTCGTGCTGAGAATCGGGGAGTCGCCGTATATATAAGGGGAACTATTGTCCGCTCTTAAGTTGTCGCTTTCACGGTCTCGGAGGGTCTGGTTTTCTCCTGTGGATTCTATAAAGAGAAAACGGTGAGGTGATTTATGATGGGAGGTGGAAGGACTGCAGTACGCAAAACGACAGTTCCGTCAGTTCACTCTGGGCTGCAGCGTACACAAGCCGCATGTCCAGTATATTCTACTTGAGCTGATTGGAATGATTTGAGGAGCGTTCCTTTCCACGGTGAGGCGTCAGTGTTCTGAGCAGCGCCGTCCAGCCTGCGGTATGAAGCGCTGACGTTCGCGCTCTTGCTTTCTGGTTTCTGCCTCTTTCGTGCTGTGAATAACCCGGGAGACGTCGTCGTTTGAAGAGATTTCCAGATAATTGGATGGAATATTTTGTTTGTAATTACTGACTGGAAGTCGTCCTCCCTGTGAGTGATATCTGTACGAGATAAGCTGCGCCTCTTATCACCGGGATCAGCGGCTCCTCTGGTGAGTGCGTAGTAGACACTGTCACTGCACGGAGTGTGGACCCACTGGGCCGTACCGCGTAGCGGGATAACAGCTGGCCAAACAGGTATAATGCAATGTCTATAGTCCAGAAAGGACACATGAGGCAATGTAGACAGTAGTGAATGGATTCAGGCTAAGATGAGGCTCCGGCAGTAGACGGACACCCGGCGGGGTGCGGCACAATAGATGCAGTGGAAGACACAACACGACTCCAACTCTTGACGGCACGGAGGCACGGTAGCACGGGATACAGGGTACAGGCAGCAGGAACGGGTAACACTGGGAACTGGAAAACACTGGGAGACCATTCCAATGACAAGCTTTAGGTAACACAACAACGCTCAACAGCTGTAGGAGAGAAAGAAGAGAGCACGGCGCCACATAGTGCAAAATAAATGCTGGTAACAGATAGGCCTATACAAGGTAGCGAAGGCAAAGGCTCACCTTGTAAGTTTGTGCTATACACAGGCACAATGCTGGGAAAGAGTTTTAAACAGCTACAGCCGGGTCCAATCCGGTGAACCGTGAAGGTTACCGCAATAAATGAGAACAATTAAAATGAACTAAAAACAATACACATTTTGATGAGTAAGACGACCTAAAGAGAGGCGCTGCTGTTAGTGAAGATAATGATGATAAGTAGTTAGCAAATAAATAACTAGTTTTAATGGAGATAAGCAGGCAACGCGTTTCAACGTTGGACTAACGACTTCATCTGGCCAATGATGCTGCCGGGAACTCACTCGTCCATGGCCACGGCCGTCAAAGAGTAAGTCAGGACGACGGTCCGCTGCCATAGACGTTACAGTATCCCCCCTCTTACCTCCCCTCCTCTTGGTGCCAGAGCGGGAGAGAAACTTCTTCACGAGGGCAGGAATATCGATGTTCTCCTCTGACTCCCTAGACCTCTCCTCCAAATCCCCTCCAATCCTCTAAATAAAACGTCCTTCCTCCCACTTTCTTGGTGGCCAGGATCTCTCTCGCCTCGAAAGTCCCTGACGAGCCGCCAGGAGCCACTATAGAACTAGGAGTTTTGGAGTAGCGGTTCAGGACCATGGGCTTCAGCAGGGAGACATGGAAGGAGTTTGGGATCTTGAGGGTAGGAGGCAGCCGAAGCTTGTAAGAGACAGGATTTATCTGCAGCAAAATTTCGAAGGGTCCGAGGAACCTGGGGGAAAATTTGCAAGACGGCACCCTCAGCCAGATATTCCTGGAAGACAGCAAGACCTTTGTACCTGGAAGAAACTGGGGAGGTTCTCGTCTTCTAGTGTCTGCCTTTCTCTTCATGCGGTCCACCACCAGCAGAATAGAAGATCGTGTCTGCTGCCATATCTGCAGAAAGTCCCTGAAGGAAGAGTCTGTCCCAGGTGCCTGCAGCTTAGTAGAAACAGGAAGAGGTATTTGAGGATGTTGGCCGTAGACGATGAAGAACGGACTCAAGGTGGTGGACTCACTAGTATTGTTATTATAGGAGAACTCAGCCCACGGGAGCAGCTGCACCCAGTCATCATGCCGTCTGGAGACAAAGTGCCGCAGATAGTTCTCCATAATCTCGACTTGACCATTGGACTGGGGATGGTAGGCCGAGGAGAAGTCCAGCTGTACACTGAGGGGACCGCAGAGGGCTCTCCAGAACTTCGAAGTGAACGAGACACCTCGATCCGAGACAATATGCAGAGGCAAGCCGTACAGACGGAAGATGTGTTGGATGAAGAGACCCGCCAGTTGGGAAGCAGAAGGCAGGCCAGTCAGGGGAACAAAATGAGCCATCTTGGAAAATCGATCCACCACCACCCAGACCCCACTGCATCCCGCAGAGAGAGGCAGATCTGTAACAAAGTCCATTGCAATATGTCGCCAGGGGGCATCGGGCACAGGCAGTGGTTGGAGCAGACCGGCTGGTCTGTAGTGGGCAACTTTATTTGCTGCGCACACCGTACAGGAGGAGACAAAGTCTGTGACATCTTTGGGCAGCGTAGGCCACCAGAACTGATGGGGAATTAGATCTCGGGTCTTACGGGCACCCGGGTGACCTGCCAGCTTGGAACTTTGTCCCCAGCGAAGGATTCTTCTTCTGTCTGCCAGACGTACAAAGGTCCTTCCCGGAGGAATGTCTCTAACCTGCAGAGGGTTCACAGAGATGATGCAGGAAGGGTCAATGATATTCTGTGGGGGCTCCACAGTGTCCTCTGTCTCAAACGACCTAGACAAGGCATCGGCCCTCACATTCTTGGCGGCAGGTCGGTATTGGAGCTCAAACTGGAACCGAGCGAAGAACAGCGACCACCTGGCCTGACGAGGATTCAGCCGTTGGGCCGCCTGGAGATAGGTCAGGTTCTTGTGGTCCGTGAAGACCAGGATAGGATGATCTGCGCCTTCCAGTAGGTGTCTCCGCTCCTGCAGGGCCAGCTTGATGGCCAGTAACTCCCTATCCCCAATCGAGTAGTTGCGCTCTGCGGGAGAAAAAAAGCTTAGAGTATTAACCACATACCACCGTCTTGCCTTTGGAACCTCTCTGGAACAGAAATGAATAACCTATATATATATATATGTCAGAGCATTATCTACAGCACAAGACAAAATATAATATACACAAAACCAATATTTATAATGAACAAGTCAAAAAGTTAAAAAATATATAAACTTTATTGGTCCCCACTCAAAGGACAAGATACCCCCCTACAATAATTAGACAGACATAGTACAAAAAACAATTAAAAAACATAAGTAAAAACGGTCCCAGGAAAATAGGAGTCACACCAGACAGAATTGTGCCACAATCACTATAGAATTTTTAGTGACCTATCAGAGGCAGGAATCGCCTAGGACTATCCTCCCTATTGTACCATAGTATACAAGGGTACTATCTTCAAAATCGAGGTACGGCGATGGGGGCAACATGTGCCCCATCTTATGCCAATTTGTTGATGGGTTTCTGGGAAAGGAACATGATCCTCAATGAACAAAACCATTTTGAGTTGTCTGTAGTATCTTGGAGACGCTTTATAGACGATATTTTGTTTATTTGTAACATAGTATACAAGGGGGAAGTGGCCAACAATACAAAAACCAAGAATGATAAAGTTCCCTAGATAGGTTGGTTACCTTTGGTGGACATGATGGCAAAAAACACACCCTGACGCGCGTTTCGCAACCTTCGTCAGGAGATGGTGATTGCTAGTCCCCATCCAGTGTTTAAATACTGAGCCCATTAGAGTGGCATTAATCGGCGCATTACATCTCATGAGCACATCCCGTCCCATACCTTCCGCGTCACATCCGGACTCCGGACTCATTGCCCACACTCAATGACCAATGACAACTTCTGGTACGGTGCCAGGATGGACCCGTGAGGCGCATGCGCACAGACCGCAGGTAAATGTTGTATTATTAGAAACAGAAATAGTATCTGCTTCCAAAAAATCCCACTAATACATATAATAAAATAATAGCATTGTGTCCACCACTATAGATGCACAATACATGGGAAATACATACAATATAGTTGTTGTAACGTTCCAATGTCGTTCCAATGTAACTCCTCATACGACCAGGAAGAACTTATAAAGATATCATCTTGTCCATCGTAGAACACTTGGTGTACGGATCCACTGTTAATCATTATGGAATATATATGTACATAAAGGAATATGCAAAAATGGGACCCTGAGAGGGAGCACCGTCCGTGCGCAACACAAACGGTGCATGTCCCTCACACACACCCAGAAGTGATGAATCCAGTTTGACAAGGTTTACATAGGTCATAATGCACAATTTACAATCCACATAAGCCATTATTCGCGTGTGTGTGTGTGTATATATATATATATGTGTGTGTAGGGGTATACATAACTGGAACCACGGGAGGGAGAACACCAGACATGCGCAACAAGACCGGTCTATATCCCCTCCCCCCCGAAGACCCAGATGCACCCACCCACAAAACAAACAATAGTCGATAGAAGGGTACGTGTATGTCGCAATTATGTAACAGACAATCGCCAACGTCATTGGGATTCGTGGAAAAAAAGGGAAAATACGTTTCTAAAATTGCAAAAAGCCAGGTAGTAAATGTGACATATACATGTGCACTACCGATGCAGAACAAAAACGGAAGAAGTGAATTTCAGTGAATCAACAATTGTGAATCAAATTCTTGCCCCCACTATAAAGGCGGTTGCACATACATATATATATATATATATATATGTATGTATATATACGTCATACAGCCCCCCCTGTAGAGAACGCGATACAGCCCCCCCTGTAGGGAACGCCATACAGCCCCCCTGTAGATAACGCCATACAGCCCCCCCTGTAGGGAACGCAATACAGCCCCCCCCCTGTAGGGAACGCCATACAGCCCCCCCTGTAGGGAACGCCATACAGCCCCCCCTCCCAAAAAAATGCGACCTACAGTGTGTCCTACAAAAGACATGTATCCCCTATCCACAGGATAGGGGATACATGTGTGATCGCTGGCAGCGATAGGGAGAACGGGGGACCGAAAGTCCCCTGAAGTTCTCCATGACTAACCTCTGACTTCCGGCGTCTGCGCATCTCAATTAAAATGAAAGGAGCGCGGGTCACGCATGCGCACAAGCGCGACCGGTGCTCCATTCATTTCTACGGAGCTGCCGACACAGACCCCGGAAGTCCGAGGTTTGTGATGGAGAACTTCAGGGGACTTTTAGTCCCCTGTTCTCCCTATCAATGGCAGCGATCACACATGTATCCCCTATCCTGTGGATATCCTGTGGAGAGGGGGGGGGGATACATGTCCTGTGTATGTCCTGTGGATAGGGGATACATGTCTTTTGTTTAATGGCAGAGCGGGGAGATACCTCCCTGCTCTGTCGTAGTGTTCAGTGGCGTCGCGCTGTAGCAGCCATAGCGGCTGCTAGCGGAGCCTCCGGCCATCGTGGGGGCCCGTGCCGGCGGGCGACACGGGTCCCCTCATGCCGCGGGCCCCGTAGCAGCCGCCACGGCTGCTACGGCGGTAGTTACGCCACTGACTGTTTATTATACCCAGAAGTAAATCTTACCGCATCATGATCCCATCCATTTCTGGGTCTAGGTTTTCATATTCCTGAGTGACCAGAGTAGTATCATAACCTCGATAATGGATCTTTTCATTGTATCTCTTGATTGATGCTCAAAGCCATCATCGGATGAGCAAATCCTCCTGGCTCGAAGAAACTGCCCACGTGGGATGGCCTTGGTGGTATGTCAAGGCTGGGAGGAGTCCGCCATTAGGTAAGAATTAACTGAAGTCGTTTTCCTGAAAATATCAGATTCAACCAAAATCCGTAGGTCCAAAAATTCCATTTGAGTTTTGCTAGATTTGCTCACGAGCTTAATGTTGACATCATTAGCATTCAAGTAATCCAGAAAGAGCATAAGGCCGTTCTCTGTGCCCTGCCAAATAAAGAAAATATCGTCTATAAAGCGTCTCCCAGATACTACAGACAACTCAAAATGGCTTTGTTCATTGAGGATCATGTTCCTTTCCCAGAAACCCATCAACAAATTGGCATAAGATGGGGCACATGTTGCCCCCATCGCCGTACCTCGATTTTGAAGATAGTACCCTTGTATACTATGGTACAATAGGGAGGATAGTCCTAGGCGATTCCTGCCTCTGATAGGTCACTAAAAATTCTATAGTGATTGTGGCACAATTCTGTCTGGCGTGACTCCTATTCTCCTGGGACCATTTTTACTTATGTTTTTTAATTGTTTTTTGTACTATGTCTGTCTAATTATTGTAGCGGGGTATCTTGTCCTTTGAGTGGGGACCAATAAAGTTGATATATTTTTTGACTCCGTTATTTATTCGTTCATTAGACATATTGGTTTTGTCTCTCTGAAACAGAAGTGCACCTGCACCAACAGAGGAGGTGTCCACCTCCAACGAAAACTGTAGGGATACATCAGGGTGATGAAGAATAGAGGCTGACGTGAAGGCCTTCTTTAAGCTCTTGAACGCAGCCTATGCTTCCGGAGTCCACACCTTGGCATTCATACCCTTTTTAGTGAGGATAGAGATGGGAGCTGTCAGTGAAGAGAAGTTGGGGATGAACAGCCGGTAGAAGTTGGCGAATCCCAGGAAGGAAGCGTTGTATGGCCCTTAAGACTTAGGGCGTGGCCACTCCAAGACAGCCTTTACCTTCTCAGGGTCCATTTTGAGGCCCTGATCGGAGATGATATAGCCCAGGAAGCGTAGGGACTTTCTTTCGAACACGCACTTCTCCAGCTGGGCATAAAGATGATTCTCCCTTAATCGAAGCAACACCTGGCGGACATGTCTCTGATGAGTTACAAGATCTGGCGGAAAAATCAAAATGTTATTGAGATACACCACAACACAGATATAGAGGAGATCACAAAAAATGTCATTGACAAATTCTTGAAAAACCGCGGGGGCGTTACACAGGCCGAAGGGCATATCCGGGTATTCGTAGTGCCCATCCCGTGTATTAAACGCAGTCTTCCACTCGTCACCCTGTCTATTCGGATTAGATTGTAGGCCCCTCGCAGGCCTAGTTTGGTAAAAAATGTTGCACCCCGTATAGTTACATACATAGTTACATAGTTAGTTACATAGTTTGTACGGTTGAAAAAAGACACATGTCCATCAAGTTCAACCAAGGGAAGGGAAAAGGGAAGTGGGATGGGAAAGGGGAAGTAAAAAATTTCTACACATAGGAGTTAATATTTTTTTGTTCTAGGAAATTATCTAACCCTTTTTTAAAGCCATCTCCTGTCCCTGCTGTGACGGCTCCTGCAGTGTCTCCTGTCCCTGCTGTGACGGCTCCTGCGGTGTCTCCTGTCCCTGCTGTGACCAGCTCCTGTGGTAGGCTATTCCATAGATTCGCAGTTCTGACAGTAAAGAAGACTTGTCGCCTCTGCAGCTTGAACCTTTTTTTCTCCAGACGGAGGGGGCGCCCCCTTTTGAGGGGGTTTTACATGGATCAGGATTTCACCATATTTTTTGTATGTGCCATTCATATATTTATATAAGTTAATCATGTCCCCCCTTAGTCATCTTTTTTCAAGGCTAAATAGGTTTAGTTCTTTTAATCTTTCCTCATAACTTAAATTCTCCATGCCCCTTATTAGCTTCGTTGCTCTTCTTTGTATTTTTTCCAACTCCAGGGCATCATTTCTATGAACTGGAGCCCAGAACTGAACTGCATATTCTAGATGAGGCCTCACTAATGCTTTGTAAAGTGGTAATATTACATCCCTGTCCCGCGAGTCCATGCCTCTTTTGATACACGACAATATTTTGCTGGCCTTTGAAGCAGCTGATTGACACTGCATGCTGTTATTTAGTTTATGATTTACAAGTACACCCAGATCCTTCTCAAGAAGTGACTCCCCCAGTGTAGCGCCCCCTAGGACATATGATGCTGCAGATTATTACACCCAGACCCTTCTCATCAAGTGAATCCGCCAGTGTAGCTTCCCCTAGGACATATGATGCTGAAGATTATTACACCCAGATCCTTCTCTACAAGTGACTCCCCCAGTGTAGCTCCCCCTAGGACATATGATGCTGAAGATTATTACACCCAGATCCTTCTCAACAAGTGACTCCCCCAGTGTAGCGCCCCCCTAGGACATATGATGCTGCAGGTTGTTGGTACCCAGATGCATAACTTTACATTTATCTACATTAAACTTAATTTGCCAAGTGGACGCCCAAACACTTAGTTTGTTTAAATCTGCCTGCAATTCATGAACATCTTCCATAGACTGAACTATATTACATAGCTTGGTGTCATCTGCAAAAATAGAAATAGTGCTATTAATCCCATTCTCTATATCATTAATAAATAAGTTGAATAATAGTGGTCCCAGCTCTGAACCCTGGGGTACACCACTTATTACCGGGGACCATTCAGAGTAGGAATCATTGACCACAACTCTCTGGATACGGTCCTTGAGCCAATTCTCAATCCAATTACAAACTCTACTTTCTAAACCTATAGTCCTTAATTTACCCATTAGGCGTCTATGGGGGACAGTGTCAAATGCCTTTGCAAAGTCCAAAAACACTAAATCCACAGCGGCCCCTCTGTCTAGGCTTCTGCTCACCTCTCATATAATCATTACATCCACAGCGGCCCCTCTGTCTAGGCTTCTGCTCACCTCTCATATAAACATTATATCCACAGCGGCCCCTCTGTCTAGGCTTCTGCTTACCTCTTCATAAAAACAGATTAGGTTAGTTTGACAGCTTCCGTCCTTTGTAAAACCGTGCTGGCTGTCACTTATAATACTATTTATTGTCACATAATCCTGTATATAGTCCCTCAATAGCCCCTCAAACATTTTCCCCACAATTGATGTTAAGCTTACTGGTCTATAATTACCCGGGGAAGACCTAGAGCCCTTTTTGAAAATAGGTACCACATTTGCCCTGCGCCAGTCCCTTGGCACTATACCAGTCATGAGAGACTCTCTAAATATTATGAAGAGGGGGACAGAAATAACTGAACTAAGCGGAATGTGTTGCCAGAAAAACATGTTTTTTTTTAAAAAATTAAACATTTAGTGTGTGGGTGATTAAACATTGTTCAAATTTTTTTTATTTTTTTCGCGAGTCAGGAAATATTATAAATTATTTCTAATTTATAATACTACCCATTTTTGGTCACTAGATGGAGCTAGTTCCCAAAATTGCAGCATTGCAACATTGGGTTAAAAGCCCTCGCTCTAGTGAGCTCTCAGCATCCCCCCCTCCTTTATCCTGGCTAGTGCCGGGATAAACGAGGGGTTTGAACGGTGTAACCTCCTACACTGTGTGTCGCCATTTTTTGAGCTAACACACAGCGTAGTAGGTTTACATACAGTAGTAAACACACAAACACGAACATACATTGAAAGCTCTTACCTGCTCCTGCCGCCGCGGCTCCCTCCGGCCCGTCCGCTCCGTTTGCTGCCGCTGGTCCAAGTGCACAAATCCGGAAGCCGCGACCGGAAGTAGTAATATTACTGTCCGGCCGCGACTTCCGGTCCACAGGAAAATGGCGCCGGACGGCGCCAATTTCGAATTGGACTGTGTGGGAGCGGCGCATGCGCAGTTCCCACACAGACGCCGTACACGGAAGTCAATGGGACGGGAGCCGTTCACAGTCCCTATGGGACTGTGGCTGCCGTATTCCATGTCTGTATGTGTCGTTAATCGACACAGACAGAAATGGAACAAAAAATGGCAGCCCCCATAGGGAAGAAAAAGTGTAAAAATAAGAAAAAGTAAAACACAAACACACAAATGAATATAAACGTTTTTAATAAAGCACTAACATCTTTAACATATAAAAAAATAATTTGTGATGGCACTGTTCCTTTAAGAACTCTACGGTGTAACCCATCTGGTCCCGGGGCCTTGTGTACATTTATTTTATTTAATTTAGCTTGGACCATATCTACATTCATCCAGTTCATTATATCAACTGATATATTAACAGCACTGGCACCGGCTACATCAGCTGCTCTTTCTTCAGTTGTATATACAGAGCTAAAGAACCCATTTAGTAACTCTGCCTTCTCTTGATCCCCTGTGATCAACTCCCCATTACCACTATCTAGGGGTCCTACATGTTCAGACCTGGGCTTTTTTGCATTTATATGCTTGAAGAATTTTTTGGGATTTGTTTTACTATCCTTGGCCACCTGCCTTTCATTTTGTATTTTTGCTAATTTTATTACATTTTTACAGATTTTATTAAGCTCCTTATATTTTACAAAGGCTACAGATGTACCCTGAGATTTGTATTTTTTAAATGCCCTTTTTTTGTCATGTATTGCCCCTTTCACAGAAGGTGTAAGCCATGTGGGGTTTAATTTTAGTCGTTTATACTTGTTACCTGTAGGAATACATTTTGCACTATAATTACCCAAAGTAGATTTGAAAATCTCCCATTTATCATTTGTTCCATTATTTGACATTAGTTCTTCCCAGTCTATATCCTGAATTGCAGCCTCATCCTGGGGAAATTGGCCTTCTTAAAATTAAGTGTTTTTGCCCTCCCAGCCTGCGTTTGTTTTTTACAGTATAGGTAAAATGTAACTATATTATGATCACTGTTACCAGTATGCGATCAAACAGTTCAGAGATTAAAGGCAATGGGTACCTGTTCTTCACCGTGATCTGGTTGAGGCCTCGATAGTCAATGCAGGGTCGGAGGGATCCATCTTCTTGACATGAGGGATGAGGATTTGCGTATGAAGCCCGTCTCTAGATTCTCCTTAATATAGGCCGACATAGACTGGGTTTCAGGTAAGGAGAGAGGGTATACTCTACCGTGAGGAGGGGACGAATCCGGAACCAAGTTAATTGGACAATCGTACGTTCGATGTGGTGGCAACGTCTCTGCTTCTTTCTTGTCTAAGACATCTGAGAACAGAGAGTAACAAGGAGGCAACCCTGCCAATGACTGATGCGGAGGAGTCTGAGGCGGATGGATGGACATGACCCAGACAGCGGTCGAGACACTTGGGACCCCACTGGAGAACCTCTCCGGAGTTCCAATCCAGGACTGGAGCGCGTAAACGGAGCCAAGGCAAACCCAGCAGCACGTGGTTGACGGCCTTGTGCAGGACAAACGGAGATGGGCTCGGAGTGAAGGGCTCCCACTTGAAGCCTCAATGGCTTGGTCACAGACAATATTGGGTCGGGCAGCGGCAGTCCATCTACTGAGGCAACGATCAACGGCTTCACCAGAAGGGTAGTGGGCAAGTGAAGAAAATCCACAAGGTAATTTGCGTATGAAATTGGTTACGGAGCCAGAGTCCAGATAGGCAGAGTCCAGGTGGGGCCTCACTCCAGCGACAATAGTCACAGGGATGGACAACTTGGAGGAGAGTTCTCTATCAAATGCTGTCGCCCAGGGTTGTCTATCCAACCAATCCTAAGCGCTGGAGTTTTTTGGCTTCTGGGGACACAGACGCACGACATGGCCAGCGAGGCCGCAATATAGACATAGTCACCGAAAAAGGCCATACTTACAAATGGACACAGCCAGGTCAGAAACGCTGATGAAGGCGAGTGAGCAGGTGCTTTAAATAATAATAGCCACTCCCACTAGTCTTGAGGGGAGGGGCATGTGGTGCATGGGATGTGTAGTAAGAAATAATAAATGAATAGTGTATGTGCAAGTGTAATAATGTAAGTGAAATATAGGGGGCAGTAATGAGTAAAGTGCCTAAAAAATAAATGAATAATGGGATGCAAGTGTGTGAAACATGGAGGGATAGTGTGTAAGTCATGAGGCGCAACGTGACTAGCCAGGTAGAAGCCTATTTGTGACGCCTTGATAATTCATAGAGCGGGCTACCCTGCTTGCTAGGCCAAACAACAACACACCATGCTCTCCCAGCATCAAAGACCTGGCTGTGTCCAAAAGAAGCGAATATAAGTAATAATGAAAAATACATGGGGTATTAGTGATCATTTTGGCCAAAAGGACGCAAGCTCGCAATCCACGACAAGGATCCCCAGACTTGCGAGTCCCTAACTGGAGCGAAAAGCTCCTGATGTACAGACAAAACAGATAAAAACAAGGACATTAATGCAGAAACACCGAAAAAGGCCATACTTACAAATGGACACAGACAGAGTCCAGAAGTGCACTTGCGCTGTTTCTCCTGGACAGATATTTTGAGCCGATCCACTTGCATTGGGATCTCGGATGGAGCAACAGATGAGGACAAGAGGGGTTGCTGAAAGTTGGGGGCCAACCTAGGAAGCCTTCTCTCTTGACGAACCTCTTGGGATCTCTCTCTGAGTCTCATGTCCACTTGGGTGGCAAGTAGAATTAGGTCGTCCAAGGTAGGTGGTAGATCTCGAGCAGCAAGTTTGTCTTTGATCTCGGACGACAGACCATGCCAGAAGGAAGCTACTAATGCCTCATTGTTCCAGGACAGCTCTCCTGCCAGGGTCCGGAACTGGATGGTATACTCGCCCACAGAGGTGTCTTCCTAACGAAGGTTCAGCATAGCAGTAGCTACCGACGAGACTCGTCCAGGCTCCTCAAACACAGTGCGGAATAACCGCACAAACCCCTGGAAGTCTCGGGTCCCTGTCGTTTCCAGATTGGGTTCGCCCACGCCAGGGCCTAGCTGGCAAGTAGAGAAATAATGAAGGAAATGCTCTGGCGTGCAGGGTGAAGTGGATATGACACTGGTTGAGAAATCCCCTGCATGCGCTTGCGTCTCCATAGAAACAAGGTGGCAGTGGCAGCTAGAACCGAGGATCAGAACCGGTGCTGCCAGGAGGTGTAGCAGGAGGATCATTCAGAGGAGCTGGAACAGGAGCAGAGAAGGAACAGCTAGCGCCCCTTGCTGCTGTGCCATGGAGTCTACTGCCACAAGAAGTTGATCCTGTCGTGCTCGCAGGTCCTGCAGGTCTGCCTGCATGGCTTGGGAGGGTGACAGACCCTTGAATTGACCAGCGGGGTCCATGGCCTGAGCGTACTGTCACAGCGCAGGGTGTGGACCCACTGGGCCGTACAGCATAGCGGGATAGCAGCTGGTCAAACAGGTACAATGCAATGTCTATAGTTCAGAAAGGGTACCTGAGGCAACGTAGACAGTAGTGATGGATTCAGGCAAGATGAGTCTCCGACAGTAGACAGACACCTCGCGGGGTGCGACACAATAGATGCAGCGGAGGGCAAAACACGACTCCAACTCTTCACAGCACAGAAGTACGGGATACAGGGTACAGGCGGCAGGAGCGGGTAACACTGGGAACTCGAAAACTCTAGGAGACCATTTGCAATGATAGGTAACACAACAACGCTCAGGGAAGGATCGAGAGGGCAGAACCCCTTTTATAGTCCTGAAGCATTCTGGGCTGATTGCAGTATTCTGCAACTGAGCGTGTACTGGCCCTGTGGGAGACCAGACCAGGAAGTGAGTGTCAGCGTCCAGGGGTGTGATTACAATTTTTAACAACAGGTTCCCTGTTTTTCGGACGGAGACATGCGGGGGGGGATGGGTTCACGGTGCTTTGCGGTGTATCGCACAATTGAAATTGATTCTAATAATAAAATAAAACAATTACGACATTCCAAATACCCCCTACATTAAAGTGGACTCTAAATAAAGAAATTTCCTGTCCAGAATGTTTTAATGTGGATTGCCACACCATTTATATAATTACATAAGCGTGCAGACCTACCCACACATTATATTATACTCACCCATTATGTATAGGCCAATATGCGCACATTCGATATCCTAAGCGTGCTCAGCCCATTTAGTTAGGCTGTGCACATGAGAAGGATGGAGGACAGTGCGGCGTGCACAGTAAGCTGCGACAACTCTCCCGGCTAATGCACAGATACGGTGCCAGGAGCAAGCTCAGTACATATATACAGCACCAGAACAAAGCTCCGTACAAATATACAGCACCAGAACAAATGTCAGTACATAAATACAGCACCAGAACAAAGCTCAGTACATAAACACAGCACCAGTACCAAGCTCAGTACATATATACAACACCAGAACCAAGCTCCGTACATATATACAGCACCAAAACAAAGCTCAGTACATAAATACAGCACCAGAACAAAGCTCAGTGCATATATACAGCACCAGAACAAAGCTCAGTACATACATACAGCACCAGAACAAAACTCAGTACAAATATACAGCACCAGAACAAAGCCCAGTACATATATACAGAGAACCAAGCTCAGTACATAAATACAGCACCAGAACCAAAGCTCAGCACATATATACAACACCAGAACAAAGCTCAGTATATATATACAACACCAGAACAAAGCTCAGTACATATATACAACACCAGAACAAAGCTCAGTGCATATATACAGCACCAGAACAAAGCTCAGTACATATATACAGAGAACCAAGATCAGTACATAAATACATCCCCAGAACAAAGCTCAGTACATATATACAGCACCAGAACAAAGCTCAGTGCATATATACAGCACAAGAACCAAGCTCAGTACATAAATACATCCCCAGAACAAAGCTCAGTACATATATACAGCACCAGAACATAGCTCAGTACATAAATACAGCACCAGAACAAAGCTCAGTACATAAATACAGCACCAGAACAAAACTCAGTACATATATACAGAGTACGAAGCTCAGTACATAAATACATCCCCAGAACAAAGCTCAGTACATATATACAACACCAGAACAAAGCTCAGTACATAAATACAGCACCAGAACAAAGCTCAGTACATAAATACAGCACCAGAACAAAGCTCAGTACATATATACAGAGAACCAAGCTCAGTACATAAATACAGCAGCAGAACAAAAGCTCAGTATATATATACAACACCAGAACACAGCTCAGTACATATATACAGCACCATAACCTAGCTCAGTACATATATACAGCACAAGAACCAAGCTCAGTACATATATACAACACCAGAACAAAGCTCAGTACATAAATACAGCACAAGAACAAAGCTCAGTACATAAATACAGCACCAGAACAAAGCTCAGTACATATATACAGAGAACCAAGCTCAGTACATAAATACAGCACCAGAACAAAAGCTCAGTACATATATACAACACCAGAACAAAGCTCAGTACATAAATACAGCACCAGAACAAAAGCTCAGTACATATATACAACACCAGAACAAAGCTCAGTACATATATACAGCACCAGAACAAAGCTCAGTACATATATACAGCACAAGAACCAAGCTCAGTACATAAATACAGCACAAGAACCAAGCTCAGTACATAAATACATCCCCAGAACAAAGCTCAGTACATATATACAACACCAGAACAAAGCTCAGTACATAAATACAGCACCAGAACAAAGCTCAGTACATAAATACAGCACCAGAACAAAGCTCAGTACATATATACAGAGAACCAAGCTCAGTACATAAATACAGCAGCAGAACAAAAGCTCAGTACATATATACCCACCAGAACCAAGCTCAGTACATAAATACAGGAGCAGAACAAAAGCTCAGTATATATATACAACACCAGAACACAGCTCAGTACATATATACAGCACCATAACCTAGCTCAGTACATATATACAGCACAAGAACCAAGCTCAGTACATAAATACATCCCCAGAACAAAGCTCATTACATAAATACAGCACCATAACCAAAGCTCAGTATATAAATACAGCACCAGAACAAAGCTCAGTACAGAACAAAGCTCAGTACATATACAGCACAAGAACCAAGCTCAGTACATATATACAACACCAGAACAAAGCTCAGTACATATATACAGCACCAGAACCAAGCTCAGTAAATATATACAGCACAAGAACCAAGCTCAGTACATAAATACAGCACAAGAACCAAGCTCAGTACATAAATACATGATGTGACAGATGATGTGACAGAGGAGGGGCAGGAGATGTGCCAGAGGAGGAGCAGAGATGTGGCTGGGGATGGGCAGCAGATATGACTGTGTGAGGGGCAGGAGTTGTGGCTGAGGATGGGTAAAACAAATGACAGAGGAGGGGCAGGAAACATGGCTGGGGAGGGGGAGAAGACACGGCCAAGGAGAAATAGGAGAAGTGGCTGGGGAGGGGCAGAAGACGGGGCAGAGGAAGGGTAAAAGACGTGCTTGGGGAGGGCAGAGCACATTGCTGAAGAGGAGCAGGAGGTGGGGGTCGGGCAGGAGACATGGCAGAGGAGGGGCAGGATGTATTTCAGAGGTAGGGCAGGAGATGTGGCAGAGCAGGGGCAGGAATTGTGCCAGAGGAGAGGTAGTAGGCGTTGCTTAGGTAGGGCAGGAGACGTGGCTGCGAAGGGTAGGAGATGTGGCTGAGGAAGAGCAACAGACATGGTTGGAGACGTGGCTGGGGAGGGGCAGGATACTTGGCTGAGGAGAGGCAGGAGACGTGGCTGAGGAGTGGCAGGAGATATGGTTGAGGAGGGGCAGGAGACAAGGCTGGGGAGGGGCAAGACATGGCTGAGGAGATCCAGAATACACGGCTAAGGAGGAATAGGAGAAGTGGCTGGGGAGGGGCAGGAGACTGGGCAAAGGAAGGGTAAAAGACGTGCTTGGGGAGGGCAGAACACATGGCTGAAGAGTAGCAGGAGGTAAGGCTGGGGTGGGGCAGGAGATGTGGCAGAGGAGGGGCAGGAGATGTGGCAGAGCAGGGGCAGGAGTTGTGCCAGAGGAGAGGTATTAGGCATTGCTTAGGTACGGCATGAGATGTGGCTGCGAAGGGTAGGAGACGTGGCTGTAGAGGAGCAACAGACATGGCTGGGGAGGGGCAGCATACTTGGCTGAGGAGGGGCAGGAGACATGGCTGAGGAGAGGCAGGAGACGTGGCTGAGGAGGGGCAGGAGACTTAGCTGAGAAGGGGCAGGAGACGTGGCTGAGGAGTAGCAGGGGATATGGCTGAGGAGGGGCAGGAGATAAGGATGAGGAAGAGAAGGAGAGGTAGCTGGGGAGAAGCAGAATATGTGGCTGGGGAGGGCCTGGAGACTGGGCAGTGAAAGGGTAGGAGACGTGCTTAGTTAGGGCAGGACACATGGCTGTGGAGGAGCAGGAGATGTGGCAGAGCAGGGGCAGGAGGTAGGGTTGGAGACGTGGCTGGGGAGGGGCAGGAGATGTGGCTGCGAAGGGTAGGAGACGTGGCTGAGGAGGAGCAACAGACATGGCTGGAGACGTGGCTGAGGAGGGGCAGCAGACGTGGCTGAGGAAGAGTAGGAGAGGTGGCTGAGGAGAGGCAGGAGACTTGGCTGAGGAGTGTCGGGATGAGTGGCTGCAGAGGGTCGGGAATCGTGGCTGAGGAGTAGGAGATGTGGCAGAGGTGGGGCAGAAAGTGTCAGAAGGCATGGCAGGACTTCTCGAGTTCTTGTTGCCATATTGATCATATTTTCATGACTATCTCGGTGACATAAACCTTTGTGGATGTTATTTTTTCGCCAGTAGGGGGTGACCATCAGGAAACACAAGTCCCTGCTGAAGTCATCAAATTATGCAAAGGGACAATAGGAGGAAAGAGACAGAAGTTGTCATCATTGTAGAGAAGGCAACATTTCTGCAGGAACATCTTCTCCAACACCTAGAGGAACATATCACAGCCCAGAAGAAGAAGGAGGCCACAGAAGGACTGGTCCCTACACAAAATATTCCTGTCTCCAACCGCAGCAGGTGAGGATAGCAATGTTCTATGAATAACTCCAGCAGGTGAGGATAGCAATGCTCTATGTATAACCCCAGCAGGTGAGGATAGCAATGCTCTACGTATAACCCCAGCAGGTGAGGATAGCAATGCTCTATGTATAACCCCAACAGGTGAGGATAACAATGCTCTATGTATAACCCCAGCAGGTGAGGATAACAATGCTCTATGTATAACTCCAGCAGGTGAGGATAGTAATGCTCTATGTATGAGCCCAGCAGGTGAGGATAGCAATGCCCTATGTATGACTCCAGCAGGTGAGGACAGCAATGCTCTGTGTATAACCCCAGCAGGTGAGGATAGCAATGCTCTATGTATGACCCCAGCAGGTGAGGACAGCAATGCTCTGTGTATGACCCCAGCAGGTGAGGATAGCAATGCTCTATGTTTGACCCCAGCAGGTGAGGATAGCAATGCTCTATGTATGACCCCAGAAGGTGAGGATAGCAATGCTCTATGTATGACCCCAGCAGGTGAGGATAGCAATGCTCTATGTATAACTCCAGCAGGTGAGGATAGCAATGCTCTATGTATGACCCCAGCAGGTGAGGATAGAAATGCTCTATGTATGACCCCAGCAGGTGAAGATAGAAATGATCTATGTATGACCCCAGCAGGTGAGGATAGCAATGCTCTATGTATGACCCCAGCAGGTGAGGATAGCAATGCTCTATGTATAACCCCAGCAGGTGAGGATAGCAATGCTCTATGTATGACCCCAGAAGGTGAGGATAGCAATGCTCTATGTATAACCCCTGCAGGTGAGGATAGCAATGCTCTATGTATGACCCCAGCAGGTGAGGATAGCAATGCTCTATGTATGACCCCAGCAGGTGAGGATAGCAATGCTCTATGTATGACGACAGCAGGTGAGGACAGCAATGGTCTCTGTATAACCCCAGCAGGTAAGGATAGCAATGCTCTATGTATGACCCCAGAAGGTGAGGATAGCAATGCTCTATGTATGACCCCAGCAGGTGAGGATAGCAATGCTCTATGTATGACCCAAGCTGGTGAGAATAGCAATGCTATATGTATAACCCCAGCAGGTGAGGATAGCAATGCTCTATGTTTGACCCCAGCAGGTGAGGATAGCAATGCTCTATGTATGACCCCAGAAGGTGAGGATAGCAATGCTCTATGTATGACCCCAGCAGGTGAGGATAGCAATGCTCTATGTATAACTCCAGCAGGTGAGGATAGCAATGCTCTATGTATGACCCCAGCAGGTGAGGATAGAAATGCTCTATGTATGACCCCAGCAGGTGAAGATAGAAATGATCTATGTATGACCCCAGCAGGTGAGGATAGCAATGCTCTATGTATGACCCCAGCAGGTGAGGATAGCAATGCTCTATGTATAACCCCAGCAGGTGAGGATAACAATGCTCTATGTATGACCCCAGCAGGTGAGGATAGCAATGCTCTATGTATGACCCCAGAAGGTGAGGATAGAAATGCTCTATGTATAACCTCAGCAGGTGAGGATAGCAATGCTCTATGTATTCTCCCAGCAGGTGAGGATAGCAATGCTCTATGTATGACTCCAGCAGGTGAGGATAGCAATGCTCTATATACAACCTCAGCAGGTGAGGATAGCAATGCTCTATGTATGACCCTAGCAGGTGAGGATAGCAATGCTCTATGTGTGACCCCAGCAGGTGAGGATAGTAATGCTCTATGTATGACACCAGCAGGTGAGGATAGCAATGCTCTATATATAATAACCCCAGCAGGTGAGGATAGCAATGCTCATGTATGACCCCAGCAGGTGAGGATAGCAATGCTCTATGTATGACCCCAGCAGGTAAGGATAGCAATGCTCTATGTATGACCCCAGCAGGTAAGGATAGCAATGCTATATGTATTACCCCAGCAGGTGAGGATAGCAATGCTCTATGTATGACCCCAGCAGGTGAGGATAACAATGCTCTATGTATAACCCCAGCTGGTGAGGATAGCAATGCTATATGTATAACCTCAGCAGGTGAGGATAGCAATGCTCTATGTATAACCCCAGCAGGTGAGGATAACAATGCTCTATGTATAACCCCAGCAGGTGAGGATAACAATGCTCTGTGTATAACTCCAGCAGGTGAGGATAGTAATGCTCTATGTATGAGCCCAGCAGGTAAGGATAGCAATGCCCTATGTATGACTCCAGCAGGTGAGGACAGCAATGCTCTGTGTATAACCCCAGCAGGTGAGGATAGCAATGCTCTATGTATGACCCCAGCAGGTGAGGACAGCAATGCTCTGTGTATGACCCCAGCAGGTGAGGATAGCAATGCTCTATGTTTGACCCCAGCAGGTGAGGATAGCAATGCTCTATGTATGACCCCAGAAGGTGAGGATAGCAATGCTCTATGTATGACCCCAGCAGGTGAGGATAGCAATGCTCTATGTATAACTCCAGCAGGTGAGGATAGCAATGCTCTATGTATGACCCCAGCAGGTGAGGATAGAAATGCTCTATGTATGACCCCAGCAGGTGAAGATAGAAATGATCTATGTATGACCCCAGCAGGTGAGGATAGCAATGCTCTATGTATGACCCCAGCAGGTGAGGATAGCAATGCTTTATGTATGACCCCAGCAGGTGAGGATAGAAATGCTCTATATATGACCCCAGCAGGTGAGGATAGCAATGCTCCATGTATGACCCCAGCAGGTGAGGATAGCAATGCACTATGTATGACTCCAGCAGGTGAGGATAGCAATGCCATATGTATAACCCCAGCTGGTGAGGATAGCAATGCTCTATGTATGACCCCAGCAGGTGAGGATAGAAATGCTCTATATATGACCCCAGCTGGTGAGGATAGCAATGCTCCATGTATGACCCCAGCAGGTGAGGATAGCAATGCTCTATGTATGACTCCAGCAGGTGAGGATAGCAATGCCATATGTATAACCCCAGCTGGTGAGGATAGCAATGCTCTATGTATGACCCCAGCAGGTGAGGATAGCAATGCTCTATGTATAACCCCAGCAGGTGAGGATAGCAATGCTCAATGTATGACCCCAGCAGGTGAGGATAGCATTGCTCTATGTATGACCCCAGCAGGTGAGGATAGCAATGCTCTATGTATGACCCCAGCAGGTGAGGATAGCAATGTTCTATGTATGACCCCAGCAGGTGAGGATAGAAATGCTTTATGTATGACCCCAGCAGGTGAGGATAGAAATGCTCAATGTGTAATCCCAGCAGGTGAGGATAGCAATGCTCTATGTATGACCCCAGCAGGTGAGGATAGCAATGCTCTATGTATAACACCAGCAGGTGAGGATAGCAATGCTCTATGTATGACCCCAGCAGGTGAGGATAGCAATGCTCTATGTATAACACCAGCAGGTGAGGATAGCAATGCTCTATGTATGACCCCAGCAGGTGAGGATAGCAATGCTCTATGTATAACACCAGCAGGTGAGGATAGCAATGCTCTATGTATAACACCAGCAGGTGAGGATAGCAATGCTCTATGTATGACCCCAGCAGGTGAGGATAGCAATGCTTTATGTATGACCCCAGCAGGTGAGGATAGAAATGCTCTATATATGACCCCAGCAGGTGAGGATAGCAATGCTCTATGTATGACCCCAGCAGGTGAGCATAGCAATGCTCTATGTATAAACCCAGCAGGTGAGGATAACAATGCTCTATGTATGACCCCAGCAGGTGAGGATAGCAATGCTCTATGTATGACCCCAGCAGGTGAGCATAGCAATGCTCTATGTATAAACCCAGCAGGTGAGGATAACAATGCTCTATGTATGACCCCAGCAGGTGAGGATAGCAATGCTCTATGTATGACCGCAGAAGGTGAGGATAGCAATGCTCTATGAATGACCCCAGAAGGTGAGGATAGCAATGCTCTATGTATAACCCCTGCAGGTGAGGATAGCAATGCTCTATGTATGACCCCAGCAGGTGAGGATAGCAATACTCTATGTATGACCCCAGCAGGTGAGGATAGCAATGCTCTATGTATGATGACAGCAGGTGAGGACAGCAATGGTCTCTGTGTAACCCCAGCAGGTAAGGATAGCAATGCTCTATGTATGACCCCAGAAGGTGAGGATAGCAATGCTCTATGTATGACCCCAGCAGGTGAGGATAGCAACGCTCTATGTATGACCCCAGCTGGTGAGGATAGCAATGCTCTATGTATGACCCCAGCAGGTGAGGATAACAATGCTCTATGTATAACCCCAGCTGGTGAGGATAGCAATGCTATATGTATAACCCAAGCAGGTGAGGATAGCAATGCTCTATGTATGACTCCAGCAGGTGAGGATAACAATGCTCTATGTATAACCCCAGCTGGTGAGGATAGCAATGCTATATGTATAACCCCAGCAGGTGAGGATAGCAATGCTCTATGTATAACCCCAGCAGGTGAGGATAACAATGCTCTATGTATAACCCCAGCAGGTGAGGATAACAATGCTCTATGTATAACTCCAGCAGGTGAGGATAGTAATGCTCTATGTATGACCCCAGCAGGTGAGGATAGCAATGCTCTATGTATGACCCCAGCAGGTGAGGACAGCAATGCTCTATGTATAACCCCAGCAGGTGAGGATAACAATGCTCTATGTATGACCCCAGCAGGTGAGGATAGCAATGCTCTATGTATGACCGCAGAAGGTGAGGATAGCAATGCTCTATGAATGACCCCAGAAGGTGATTATAGCAATGCTCTATGTATGACCCCAGCAGGTGAGGATAGAAATGCTTTATGTATGACCCCAGCAGGTGAGGATAGAAATGCTCTATATATGACCCCAGCAGGTGAAGATAGCAATGCTCTATGTATGACCCCAGCAGGTGAGGATAGCAATGCTCTATGTATAAATCCAGCAGGTGAGGATAACAATGCTCTATGTATGACCCCAGCAGGTGAGGATAGCAATGCTCTATGTATGACCGCAGAAGGTGAGGATAGCAATGCTCTATGAATGACCCCAGAAGGTGAGGATAGCAATGCTCTATGTATAACCCCTGCAGGTGAGGATAGCAATGCTCTATGTATGACCCCAGCAGGTGAGGATAGCAATGCTCTATGTATGACCCCAGCAGGTGAGGATAGCAATGCTCTATGTATGATGACAGCAGGTGAGGACAGCAATGGTCTCTGTATAACCCCAGCAGGTAAGGATAGCAATGCTCTATGTATGACCCCAGAAGGTGAGGATAGCAATGCTCTATGTATGACCCCAGCAGGTGAGGATAGCAATGCTCTATGTATGACCCCAGCTGGTGAGGATAGCAATGCTATATGTATAACCCCAGCAGGTGAGGATAGCAATGCTCTATGTATGACCCCAGCAGGTGAGGATAACAATGCTCTATGTATAACCCCAGCTGGTGAGGATAGCAATGCTATATATATAACCCCAGCAGGTGAGGATAGCAATGCTCTATGTATAACCCCAGCAGGTGAGGATAACAATGCTCTATGTATAACCCCAGCAGGTGAGGATAACAATGCTCTATGTATAACTCCAGCAGGTGAGGATAGTAATGCTCTATGTATGACCCCAGCAGGTGAGGATAGCAATGCTCTATGTATGACCCCAGCAGGTGAGGACAGCAATGCTCTATGTATAACCCCAGCAGGTGAGGATAGCAATGCTCTATGTATGACCCCAGCAGGTGAAGACAGCAATGCTCTATGTTTGACCCCAGCAGGTGAGGATAGCAATGCTCTATATTTGACCCCAGCAGGTGAGGATAGCAATGCTCTATGTATGACCACAGCAGGTGAGGATAGCAATGCTCTATGTATGACCCCAGCAGGTGAGGATAGCAATGCTCTATGTATGACCCCAGCAGGTGAGGATAGAAATGCTCTATGTATGACCCCAGCAGGTGAGGATAGCAATGCTCTATGTATGACCCCAGCAGGTGAGGATAGCAATGCACTATGTATGACTCCAGCAGGTGAGGATAGCAATGCCATATGTATAACCCCAGCTGGTGAGGATAGCAATGCTCTATGTATGACCCCAGCAGGTGAGGATAGAAATGCTCTATATATGACCCCAGCTGGTGAGGATAGCAATGCTCCATGTATGACCCCAGCAGGTGAGGATAGCAATGCTCTATGTATGACTCCAGCAGGTGAGGATAGCAATGCCATATGTATAACCCCAGCTGGTGAGGATAGCAATGCTCTATGTATGACCCCAGCAGGTGAGGATAGCAATGCTCTATGTATAACCCCAGCAGGTGAGGATAGCAATGCTCAATGTATGACCCCAGCAGGTGAGGATAGCATTGCTCTATGTATGACCCCAGCAGGTGAGGATAGCAATGCTCTATGTATGACCCCAGCAGGTGAGGATAGCAATGTTCTATGTATGACCCCAGCAGGTGAGGATAGAAATGCTTTATGTATGACCCCAGCAGGTGAGGATAGAAATGCTCAATGTGTAATCCCAGCAGGTGAGGATAGCAATGCTCTATGTATGACCCCAGCAGGTGAGGATAGCAATGCTCTATGTATAACACCAGCAGGTGAGGATAGCAATGCTCTATGTATGACCCCAGCAGGTGAGGATAGCAATGCTCTATGTATAACACCAGCAGGTGAGGATAGCAATGCTCTATGTATGACCCCAGCAGGTGAGGATAGCAATGCTCTATGTATAACACCAGCAGGTGAGGATAGCAATGCTCTATGTATAACACCAGCAGGTGAGGATAGCAATGCTCTATGTATGACCCCAGCAGGTGAGGATAGCAATGCTTTATGTATGACCCCAGCAGGTGAGGATAGAAATGCTCTATATATGACCCCAGCAGGTGAGGATAGCAATGCTCTATGTATGACCCCAGCAGGTGAGCATAGCAATGCTCTATGTATAAACCCAGCAGGTGAGGATAACAATGCTCTATGTATGACCCCAGCAGGTGAGGATAGCAATGCTCTATGTATGACCCCAGCAGGTGAGCATAGCAATGCTCTATGTATAAACCCAGCAGGTGAGGATAACAATGCTCTATGTATGACCCCAGCAGGTGAGGATAGCAATGCTCTATGTATGACCGCAGAAGGTGAGGATAGCAATGCTCTATGAATGACCCCAGAAGGTGAGGATAGCAATGCTCTATGTATAACCCCTGCAGGTGAGGATAGCAATGCTCTATGTATGACCCCAGCAGGTGAGGATAGCAATACTCTATGTATGACCCCAGCAGGTGAGGATAGCAATGCTCTATGTATGATGACAGCAGGTGAGGACAGCAATGGTCTCTGTGTAACCCCAGCAGGTAAGGATAGCAATGCTCTATGTATGACCCCAGAAGGTGAGGATAGCAATGCTCTATGTATGACCCCAGCAGGTGAGGATAGCAACGCTCTATGTATGACCCCAGCTGGTGAGGATAGCAATGCTCTATGTATGACCCCAGCAGGTGAGGATAACAATGCTCTATGTATAACCCCAGCTGGTGAGGATAGCAATGCTATATGTATAACCCAAGCAGGTGAGGATAGCAATGCTCTATGTATGACCCCAGCAGGTGAGGATAACAATGCTCTATGTATAACCCCAGCTGGTGAGGATAGCAATGCTATATGTATAACCCCAGCAGGTGAGGATAGCAATGCTCTATGTATAACCCCAGCAGGTGAGGATAACAATGCTCTATGTATAACCCCAGCAGGTGAGGATAACAATGCTCTATGTATAACTCCAGCAGGTGAGGATAGTAATGCTCTATGTATGACCCCAGCAGGTGAGGATAGCAATGCTCTATGTATGACCCCAGCAGGTGAGGACAGCAATGCTCTATGTATAACCCCAGCAGGTGAGGATAACAATGCTCTATGTATGACCCCAGCAGGTGAGGATAGCAATGCTCTATGTATGACCGCAGAAGGTGAGGATAGCAATGCTCTATGAATGACCCCAGAAGGTGATTATAGCAATGCTCTATGTATGACCCCAGCAGGTGAGGATAGAAATGCTTTATGTATGACCCCAGCAGGTGAGGATAGAAATGCTCTATATATGACCCCAGCAGGTGAAGATAGCAATGCTCTATGTATGACCCCAGCAGGTGAGGATAGCAATGCTCATATGTATAAACCCAGCAGGTGAGGATAACAATGCTCTATGTATGACCCCAGCAGGTGAGGATAGCAATGCTCTATGTATGACCGCAGAAGGTGAGGATAGCAATGCTCTATGAATGACCCCAGAAGGTGAGGATAGCAATGCTCTATGTATAACCCCTGCAGGTGAGGATAGCAATGCTCTATGTATGACCCCAGCAGGTGAGGATAGCAATGCTCTATGTATGACCCCAGCAGGTGAGGATAGCAATGCTCTATGTATGATGACAGCAGGTGAGGACAGCAATGGTCTCTGTATAACCCCAGCAGGTAAGGATAGCAATGCTCTATGTATGACCCCAGAAGGTGAGGATAGCAATGCTCTATGTATGACCCCAGCAGGTGAGGATAGCAATGCTCTATGTATGACCCCAGCTGGTGAGGATAGCAATGCTATATGTATAACCCCAGCAGGTGAGGATAGCAATGCTCTATGTATGACCCCAGCAGGTGAGGATAACAATGCTCTATGTATAACCCCAGCTGGTGAGGATAGCAATGCTATATATATAACCCCAGCAGGTGAGGATAGCAATGCTCTATGTATAACCCCAGCAGGTGAGGATAACAATGCTCTATGTATAACCCCAGCAGGTGAGGATAACAATGCTCTATGTATAACTCCAGCAGGTGAGGATAGTAATGCTCTATGTATGACCCCAGCAGGTGAGGATAGCAATGCTCTATGTATGACCCCAGCAGGTGAGGACAGCAATGCTCTATGTATAACCCCAGCAGGTGAGGATAGCAATGCTCTATGTATGACCCCAGCAGGTGAAGACAGCAATGCTCTATGTTTGACCCCAGCAGGTGAGGATAGCAATGCTCTATATTTGACCCCAGCAGGTGAGGATAGCAATGCTCTATGTATGACCCCAGCAGGTGAGGATAGCAATGCTCTATGTATGACCCCAGCAGGTGAGGATAGAAATGCTCTATGTATGACCCCAGCAGGTGAGGATAGCAATGCTCTATGTATGACCCCAGCAGGTGAGGATAGCAATGCTCTATGTATAACCCCAGCAGGTGAGGATAACAATGCTCTATGTATGACCCCAGCAGGTGAGGATAGCAATGCTCTAAGTATGAACCCAGAAGGTGAGGATAGAAATGCTCTATGTATGACCCCAGCAGGTGAGGATAGCAATGCTCTATGTATGACCCCAGCAGGTGAGGATAGCAATGCTCTATGTATGACCCCAGCTGGTGAGGATAGCAATGCTCTATGTATGACCCCAGCAGGTGAGGATAGCAATGCTCTATGCATGACCCCAGCAGGTGAGGATTGCAATGCTCTATGTATGACCCCAGCAGGTGAGGATAGCAATGATCTATGTATAACCCCAGCTGGTGAGGATAGCAATGCTCTATGTATAACCCCAGCTGGTGAGGATAGCAATGCTCTATGTATGACCCCAGCAGGTGAGGATAGCAATGCTCTATGTATGACCCCAGCAGGTGAGGATAGCAATGCTCTATATATAACCTCAGCAGGTGAGGATAGCAATGCTCTATGTATGACCCCAGCAGGTGAGGATAGCAATGCTCTATATATAACCCCAGCAGGTGAGGATAGCAATGCTCTATGTATGACCCCAGCTGGTGAGGATAGCAATGCTATATGTATAACCCCAGCAGGTGAGGATAGCAATGCTCTATGTATAACCTCAGCAGGTGAGGATAGCAATGCTCTATGTATAACCCCAGCTGGTGAGGATAGCAATGCTATATGTATAACCCCAGCAGGTGAGGATAACAATGCTCTATGTATAACCCAAGCTGGTGAGGATAGCAATGCTATATGTATAACCCCAGCAGGTGAGGATAACAATGCTCTATGTATAACCCCAGCAGGTGAGGATAACAATGCTCTATGTATAACCCCAGCAGGTGAGGATAGAAATGCTCTATGTATGACCCCAGCAGGTGAGGATAGCAATGCTCTATGTATGACGCCAGCAGGTGAGGACAGCAATGCTCTATGTATAACCCCAGCAGGTGAGGATAGCAATGCTCTATGTATGACCCCAGCAGGTGAGGATAGCAATGCTCTATGTTTGACCCCAGTAGGTGAGGATAGCAATGCTCTATGTATGACCCCAGCAGGTGAGGATAGCAATGCTCTATGTATAACCGCAGCAGGTGAGGATAGCAATGCTCTATGTTTGACCCCAGTAGGTGAGGATAGCAATGCTCTATGTATGACCCCAGCAGGTGAGGATAGCAATGCTCTATGTATGACCCCAGCAGGTGAGGATAGCAATTCTCTATGTATGACCCCAGTAGGTGAGGATAGCAATGCTCTATGTATGACCCCAGCAGGTGAGGATAGCAATGCTCTATGAATGACCCCAGAAGGTGAGGATAGCAATGCTCTATGTATAACCCCTGCAGGTGAGGATAGCAATGCTCTATGTATGACCCCAGCAGGTGAGGATAGCAATGCTCTATGTATGACCCCAGCAGGTGAGGATAACAATGTTCTATGTATAACCTCAGCAGGTGAGGATAGCAATGCTCTATGTATAACCCCAGCTGGTGAGGATAGCAATGCTATATGTATAACCCCAGCAGGTGAGGATAACAATGCTCTATGTATAACCCAAGCTGGTGAGGATAGCAATGCTATATGTATAACCCCAGCAGGTGAGGATAGCAATGCTCTATGTATAACCCCAGCAGGTGAGGATAACAATGCTCTATGTATAACCCCAGCAGGTGAGGATAACAATGCTCTATGTATAACCCCAGTAGGTAAGGATAGCAATGCCCTATGTATAACTCCAGCAGGTGAGGAAAGTAATGCTCTATGTATGACCCCAGCAGGTGAGGATAGCAATGCTCTATGTATGACCCCAGCAGGTGAGGACAGTAGTGCTCTATGTATGACCCCAGCAGGTGAGGATAGAAATGCTCTATGTATGACCCCAGCAGGTGAGGATAGCAATGCTCTATGTATGACCCCAGCAGGTGATGATAGCAATGCTCTATGCATAATCCCAGCTGGTGAGGATAGAAATGCTCTATGTATAACCCCAGCTGGTGAGGATAGCAATGCTCTATGTATGACCCCAGCTGGTGAGGATAGCAATGCTCCATGTATGACCCCAGCAGGTGAGGATAGCAATGCTCTATGTATGACTCCAGCAGGTGAGGATAGCAATGCCCTATGTATAACCCCAGCTGGTGAGGATAGCAATGCTCTATGTATGACCCCAGCAGGTGAGGATAGCAATGCTCTATGTATAACCCCAGCAGGTGAGGATAGCAATGCTCAATGTATGACCCCAGCAGGTGAGGATAGCATTGCTCTATGTATGACCCCAGCAGGTAAGGATAGCAATGCTCTATGTATAACCCCAGCAGGTGAATATAGCAATGCTCAATGTATGGCCCCAGCAGGTGAGGATAGCAATGCTCTATGTATGACCCCAGCAGGTGAGGATAGCAATGCTCTATGTATGAACCTAGCAGGTGAGGATAGAAATGCTTTATGTATGACCCCAGCAGGTGAGGATAGAAATGCTCTATGTATGACCCCAGCAGGTGAGGATAGCAATGCTCTATGTATAAACCCAGCAGGTGAGGATAACAATGCTCTATGTATGACCCCAGCAGGTGAGGATAGCAATGCTCTATGTATGACCGCAGAAGGTGAGGATAGCAATGCTCTATGAATGACCCCAGAAGGTGAGGATAGCAATGCTCTATGTATAACCCCTGCAGGTGAGGATAGCAATGCTCTATGTATGACCCCAGCAGGTGAGGATAGATATGCTCTATGTATGACCCCAGCAGGTGAGGATAGCAATGCTCTATGTATGACGACAGCAGGTGAGGACAGCAATGGTCTCTGTATAACCCCAGCAGGTAAGGATAGCAATGCTCTATGTATGACCCCAGAAGGTGAGGATAGCAATGCTCTATGTATGACCCCAGCAGGTGAGGATAGCAATGCTCTATGTATAACCCCAGCTGGTGAGGATAGCAATGCTATATGTATAACCCCAGCAGGTGAGGATAACAATGCTCTATGTATGACGACAGCAGGTGAGGACAGCAATGGTCTCTGTATAACCCCAGCAGGTAAGGATAGCAATGCTCTATGTATGACCCCAGAAGGTGAGGATAGCAATGCTCTATGTATGACCCCAGCAGGTGAGGATAGCAATGCTCTATGTATAACCCCAGCTGGTGAGGATAGCAATGCTATATGTATAACCCCAGCAGGTGAGGATAGCAATGCTCTATGTATAACCCCAGCAGGTGAGGATAACAATGCTCTATGTATAACCCCAGCAGGTGAGGATAACAATGCTCTATGTATAACTCCAGCAGGTGAGGATAGTAATGCTCTATGTATGACCCCAGCAGGTGAGGATAGCAATGCTCTATGTATGACCCCAGCAGGTGAGGACAGCAATGCTCTATGTATAACCCCAGCAGGTGAGGATAACAATGCTCTATGTATGACACCAGCAGGTGAGGATAGCAATGCTCTATGTATGACCGCAGAAGGTGAGGATAGCAATGCTCTATGAATGACCCCAGAAGGTGAGGATAGCATTGCTCTATGTATGACCCCAGCAGGTGAGGATAGAAATGCTTTATGTATGACCCCAGCAGGTGAGGATAGAAATGCTCTATATATGACCCCAGCAGGTGAAGATAGCAATGCTCTATGTATGACCCCAGCAGGTGAGGATAGCAATGCTCTATGTATAAACCCAGCAGGTGAGGATAACAATGCTCTATGTATGACCCCAGCAGGTGAGGATAGCAATGCTCTATGTATGACCGCAGAAGGTGAGCATAGCAATGATCTATGAATGACCCCAGAAGGTGAGGATAGCAATGCTCTATGTATAACCCCTGCAGGTGAGGATAGCAATGCTCTATGTATGACCCCAGCAGGTGAGGATAGCAATGCTCTATGTATGACCCCAGCAGGTGAGGATAACAATGCTCTGTGTATACTCCCATTAGGTGAGGATAGCAATGCTCTATGCGTGATCCCAGCAGGTGAGGATTGCAATGCTCTATGCGTGACCTCAGCAGGTGAGGATAGCAATGCTCTATGTATGATGACAGCTGGTGAGGACAGCAATGCTCTATGTTTGACCCCAGCAGGTGAGGATTGCAATGCTCTATGCGTGACCTCAGCAGGTGAGGATAGCAATGCTCTATGTATGACCCCAGCAGGTGAAGACAGCAATGCTCTATGTTTGACCCCAGCAGGTGAGGATAGCAATGCTCTATATTTGACCCCAGCAGGTGAGGATAGCAATGCTCTATGTATGACCACAGCAGGTGAGGATAGCAATTCTCTATGTATGACCCCAGCAGGTGAGGATAGCAATGCTCTATGTATGACCCCAGCAGGTGAGGATAGAAATGCTCTATGTATGACCCCAGCAGGTGAGGATAGCAATGCTCTATGTATGACCCCAGCAGGTGAGGATAGCAATGCTCTATGTATAACCCCAGCAGGTGAGGATAACAATGCTCTATGTATGACCCCAGCAGGTGAGGATAGCAATTCTCTAAGTATGACCCCAGAAGGTGAGGATAGCAATGCTCTATGTATAACCCCTGCAGGTGAGGATAGCAATGCTCTATGTATGACCCCAGCAGGTGAGGATAGCAATGCTCTATGTATGACCCCAGCAGGTGAGGATAGCAATGCTCTATGTATGACCCCAGCTGGTGAGGATAGCAATGCTCTATGTATGACCCCAGCAGGTGAGGATAGCAATGCTCTATGCATGACCCCAGCAGGTGAGGATTGCAATGCTCTATGTATGACCCAAGCAGGTGAGGATAGCAATGATCTATGTATAACCCCAGCTGGTGAGGATAGCAATGCTCTATGTATAACCCCAGCAGGTGAGGATAGCAATTCTCTAAGTATGACCCCAGAAGGTGAGGATAGCAATGCTCTATGTATAACCCCTGCAGGTGAGGATAGCAATGCTCTATGTATGACCCCAGCAGGTGAGGATAGCAATGCTCTATGTATGACCCTAGCAGGTGAGGATAGCAATGCTCTATGTGTGACCCCAGCAGGTGAGGATAGCAATGCTCTATATATAACCCCAGCAGGTGAGGATAGCAATGCTCTATGTATGACCCCAGCTGGTGAGGATAGCAATGCTATATGTATAACCCCAGCAGGTGAGGATAGCAATGCTCTATGTATAACCCCAGCAGGTGAGGATAACAATGTTCTATGTATAACCTCAGCAGGTGAGGATAGCAATGCTCTATGTATAACCCCAGCTGGTGAGGATAGCAATGCTATATGTATAACCCCAGCAGGTGAGGATAACAATGCTCTATGTATAACCCAAGCTGGTGAGGATAGCAATGCTATATGTATAACCCCAGCAGGTGAGGATAGCAATGCTCTATGTATAACCCCAGCAGGTGAGGATAACAATGCTCTATGTATAACCCCAGCAGGTGAGGATAACAATGCTCTATGTATAACTCCAGCAGGTGAGGAAAGTAATGCTCTATGTATGACCCCAGCAGGTGAGGATAGCAATGCTCTATGTATGACCCCAGCAGGTGAGGACAGTAGTGCTCTATGTATGACCCCAGCAGGTGAGGATAGAAATGCTCTATGTATGACTCCAGCAGGTGAGGATAGCAATGCTCTATGTATGACGCCAGCAGGTGAGGACAGCAATGCTCTATGTATAACCCCAGCAGGTGAGGATAGCAATGCTCTATGTATGACACCAGCAGGTGAGGACAGCAATGCTCTATGTATGACCCCAGCAGGTGAGGATAGCAATGCTCTATGTTTGACCCCAGTAGGTGAGGATAGCACTGCTCTATGTATGACCCCAGCAGGTGAGGATAGAAATGCTCTATGTATGACTCCAGCAGGTGAGGATAGCAATGCTCTATGTATGACGCCAGCAGGTGAGGACAGCAATGCTCTATGTATAACCCCAGCAGGTGAGGATAGCAATGCTCTATGTATGACACCAGCAGGTGAGGACAGCAATGCTCTATGTATGACCCCAGCAGGTGAGGATAGCAATGCTCTATGTTTGACCCCAGTAGGTGAGGATAGCACTGCTCTATGTATGACCCCAGCAGGTGAGGATAGCAATGCTCTATGTATGACCCTAGCAGGTGAGGATAACAATGCTCTATGTATAACCCCAGCAGGTGAGGATAGCAATGCTCTATGTATGACGCCAGCAGGTGAGGACAGCAATGCTCTATGTATGACCCCAGCAGGTGAGGATAGCAATGCTCTATGTTTGACCCCAGTAGGTGAGGATAGCAATGCTCTATGTATGACCCCAGCAGGTGAGGATAGCAATGCTCTATGTTTGACCCCAGTAGGTGAGGATAGCAATGCTCTATGTATGACCCCAGTAGGTGAGGATAGCAATGCTCTATGTATGACCCCAGCAGGTGAGGATAGCAATGCTCTATGTTTGACCCCAGTAGGTGAGGATAGCAATGCTCTATGTATAAGGGCAATTTACAGACGGACGTTGCGTTTTTTCGCGCGCAAACAACGCTGCGTTTTGCGCGCGCAAAAACCATTTGACAGCTGCGTGTGTCATCCGTGCATGATGCGCGGCTGCGTGATTTTCGCGCAGCCGCCATCATAGAGATGAGGCTAGTCGACGCCCGTCACTGTCCAAGGTGCTGAAAGAGCTAACTGATCGGCAGTAACTCTTTCAGCACCCTCGACGGTGAATGCCGAACACAATATACAGCAACCTGTTAAAAAAAAAGAAAAAGTTCGTACTTACCGAGATCTGCCATCCCGGCCGTTGCCTTAGTGACGCGTCCTTGGTGACGCGCCTCTCTTGACATCGGGCCCCACCTCCCTGGATGACGCGGCAGTCCATGTGACCGCTGCAGCCTGTGCTTGGCCTGTGATTGGCTGCAGCTGTCACTTGGACTGAATTGTCATCCCGGGAGGTCAGACTGGAGGAAGAAGCCGGGAGTTATCGGTAAGTCAAAACTTCGTTTTTTTTACAGGTTCATGTTTTTGGGGATCGGTAGTCACTGTCCATGGTGCTGAAACAGTTTAACTCTTTCAGCACACTGGACAGTGACTATGTCCTGACGTCGCGTATCGGACATTTTTTTGCCGGGTTCGGCCAAAACGAGTTCGGCCGAACCCGGTGAAGTTCGGTTCGCTTGTCCGGGTTCGCTCATCTCAAAGACACTCCGTTTGGATGTTCGGAAACAGAAAAGCACGTGGTGCTTTTCTGTTTACATTCATCCTTTTGACAGCTGGTGCGCTGTTTCAGTCGGTTCGCACGGAAGTGCTTCCGTGCAACCTGCGTGGTTTTCACGCACCCATTGACTTCAATGGGTGCGTGATGCGCGAAATACGCAGAGTTATTGAACCTGTCGCGTTTTGTACGCAGCGAACAAACGCTGCGCAAAAAGCACGGACTGTCTGTACTGCCCCATAGACTTGTATTGGTCGATGCGTGGCGCGTGAAAACCACGCGGCCCGCACGGACCGAATACACGCTCGTGTGAATCCCCCCTAACTCCAGCAGGTGAGGATAGCAATGCTCTATGTATGACCCCAGCAGGTGAGGATAGAAATGCTCTATATATGACCCCAGCAGGTAAGGATAGCAATGCTCTATGTATGACCCCAGCAGGTGAGGATAGCAATGCTCTATGTATAACCCCAGAAGGTGAGGATAGCAATGCTCTATGTATAACCCCTGCAGGTGAGGATAGCAATTCTCTATGTATGACCCCAGCAGGTGAGGACAGCAATGCTCTATGTATAACCCCAGCAGGTGAGGATAGCAATGCTCTATGTATGACACCAGCAGGTGAGGACAGCAATGCTCTATGTATGACTCCAGCAGGTGAGGATAGCAATGCTCTATGTATAACCCCAGCTGGTGAGGATAGCAATGCTATATGTATAACCCCAGCAGGTGAGGATAACAATGCTCTATGTATAACCCAAGCTGGTGAGGATAGCAATGCTATATGTATAACCCCAGCAGGTGAGGATAGCAATGCTCTATGTTTAACCCTAGCTGGTGAGGATAGCAATGCTCTATGTATGACCCCAGCTGGTGAGGATGGCAATGCTCTATGTATGACCCCAGCAGGTGAGGATAGCAATGCTCTATGTATGACCCCAGCAGGTGAGGATAGCAATGCTCTATGCATAACCCCAGCTGGTGAGGATAGAAATGCTCTATGTATAACCCCAGCTGGTGAGGATAGCAATGCTCTATGTATGACCCCAGCTGGTGAGGATAGCAATGCTCCATGTATGACCCCAGCAGGTGAGGATAGCAATGCTCTATGTATGACTCCAGCAGGTGAGGATAGCAATGCTCTATGTATGACCCCAGCAGGTGAGGATAGCAATGCTCTATGTATGACCCCAGCAGGTGAGGATAGCAATGCCCTATGTATAACCCCAGCTGGTGAGGATAGCAATGCTCTATGTATGACCCCAGCAGGTGAGGATAGCAATGCTCTATGTATAACCCCAGCAGGTGAGGATAGCAATGCTCAATGTATGACCCCAGCAGGTGAGGATAGCATTGCTCTATGTATAACCCCAGCAGGTGAGGATAGCAATGCTCTATGTATAACCCCAGCAGGTGAATATAGCAAAGCTCAATGTATGACCCCAGCAGGTGAGGATAGCAATGCTCTATGTATGACCCCAGCAGGTGAGGATAGCAATGCTCTATGTATGACCCCAGCAGGTGAGGATAGAAATGCTTTATGTATGACCCCAGCAGGTGAGGATAGAAATGCTCAATGTGTAATCCCAGCAGGTGAGGATAGCAATGCTCTATGTATGACCCCAGCAGGTGAGGATAGCAATGCTCTATGTATAACACCAGCAGGTGAGGATAGCAATGCTCTATGTATGACCCCAGCAGGTGAGGATAGCAATGCTCTATGTATAACACCAGCAGGTGAGGATAGCAATGCTCTATGTATGACCCCAGCAGGTGAGGATAGCAATGCTCTATGTATAACACCAGCAGGTGAGGATAGCAATGCTCTATGTATAACACCAGCAGGTGAGGATAGCAATGCTCTATGTATGACCCCAGCAGGTGAGGATAAGAATGCTCTATGTTTGACCCCAGCAGGTGAGGATAGCAATGCTCTATGTATAACTCCAGCAGGTGAGGATAGCAATGCTCTATGTATGACCCCAGCAGGTGAGGATAGAAATGCTTTATGTATGACCCCAGCAGGTGAGGATATAAATGCTCTATATATGACCCCAGCAGGTGAGGATAGCAATGCTCTATGTATGACCCCAGCAGGTGAGGATAGCAATGCTCTATGTATAAACCCAGCAGGTGAGGATAACAATGCTCTATGTATGACCCCAGCAGGTGAGGATAGCAATGCTCTTTTTATGACCGCAGAAGGTGAGGATATAAATGCTCTATATATGACCCCAGCAGGTGAGGATAGCAATTCTCTATGTATGACCCCAGCAGGTGAGGATAGCAATGCTCTATGTATGACCCCAGCAGGTGAGGATAGCAATTCTCTATGTATGACCCCAGCAGGTGAGGATATAAATGCTCTATATATGACCCCAGCAGGTGAGGATAGCAATTCTCTATGTATGACCCCAGCAGGTGAGGATAGCAATGCTCTATGTATGACCCCAGCAGGTGAGGATAGCAATTCTCTATGTATGACCCCAGCAGGTGAGGATAGCAATGCTCTATGTATGACCCCAGCAGGTGAGGATAGCAATGCTCTATGTATGACCCCAGCAGGTGAGGACAGCAATGGTCGATGTATAACCCCAGCAGGTGAAGATAGCAATGCTCTATGTATGACCCCAGCAGGTGAGGATAGCAATGCTCTATGTATAACCCCAGCAGGTGAGGATAACAATGCTCTATGTATGACACCAGCAGGTGAGGATAGCAATGCTTTATGTACAACCCTAGCAGGTGAGGATAGCAATGCTCTATGTATAACCCCAGCAGGTGAGGATAGCAATGCTCTATGTATGACCCCAGCAGGTGAGGATAACAATGCTCTATGTATAACCCCAGCAGGTGAGGATAGCAATGCTCTATGTATAACCCCAGCAGGTGAGGATAGCAATGCTCTATGTATAACCCCAGCTGGTGAGGATAGCAATGCTCTATGTATGACCCCAGCAGGTGAGGATAGCAATCCTCTATGTATAACCCCAGCAGGTGAGGATAGCAATGCTCTATGTATAACCCCAGCAGGTGAGGATAGCAATGCTCTATGTATAACCCCAGCAGGTGAGGATAGCAGTGCTCTATGTATAACCCCAGCAGGTGAGGATAGCAGTGCTCTATGTATAACCCCAGCTGGTGAGGATAGCAATGCTCTATGTATAACCCCAGCTGGTGAGGATAGCAATGCTCTATGTATGACCCCAGCAGGTGAGGATAGCAATCCTCTATGTATAACCCCAGCAGGTGAGGATAGCAATGCTCTATGTATAACCCCAGCAGGTGAGGATAGCAATGTTCTATGTATAACCCCAGCTGGTGAGGATAGCAATGCTCTATGCATGACCCCAGCAGGTGAGGATTGCAATGCTCTATGTATGACCCCAGCAGGTGAGGATAGCAATGCTCTATGTATAACCCCAGCAGGTGAGGATAGCAATGCTCTATGTATGACCCCAGCAGGTGAGGATAGCAATGCTCTATGTATGACCCCAGCAGGTGAGGATAGAAATGCTCTATGTATGACCCCAGCAGGTGAGGATAGAAATGCTCAATGTATAATCCCAGCAGGTGAGGATAGCAATGCTCTATGTATGACCTCAGCAGGTGAGGATAGCAATGCTCTATGTATAACCCCAGCAGGTGAGGATAGCAATGCTCTATGTATGACCCCAGCAGGTGAGGATAGCAATGCTCTATGTATAACACCAGCAGGTGAGGATAGCAATGCTCTATGTATGACCCCAGCATGTGAGGATAGCAATGCTCTATGTATGACCCCAGCAGGTGAGGATAGAAATGCTCAATGTATAATCCCAGCAGGTGAGGATAGCAATGCTCTATGTATGACCCCAGCAGGTGAGGATAGCAATGCTCTATGTATAACCCCAGCAGGTGAGGATAGCAATGCTCTATGTATGACCCCAGCAGGTGAGGATAGCAATGCTCTATGTATAACACCAGCAGGTGAGGATAGCAATGCTCTATGTATGACCCCAGCAGGTGAGGATAGCAATGCTCTATGTATAACCCCAGCAGGTGAGGATAGCAATGCTCTATGTATGACCCCAGCAGGTGAGGATAGCAATGCTCTATGTATAACACCAGCAGGTGAGGATAGCAATGCTCTATGTATGACCCCAGCAGGTGAGGATAGCAATGCTCTATGTATAACCCCAGCAGGTGAGGATAGCAATGCTCTATGTATGACCCCAGCAGGTGAGGATAGCAATGCTCTATGTATAACACCAGCTGGTGAGGATAGCAATGCTCTATGTATGACCCCAGCAGGTGAGGATAGCAATGCTCTATGTATAACCCCAGCAGGTGAGGATAGCAATGCTCTATGTATAACACCAGCAGGTGAGGATAGCAATGCTCTATGCATGACCCCAGCAGGTGAGGACAGCAATGCTCTATGTATGACCCCAGCAGGTGAGGACAGCAATGCTCTATGTATGACCCCAGCAGGTGAGGATAGCAATGCTCTATGTATACTCCCAGCAGGTTAGGATAGCAATGCTCAATGTATGACCCCAGCAGGTGAGGATAGCAATGCTCTATGTATGACCCCAGCAGGTGAGGATAGCAATGCTCTATGTATGACCCCAGCAGGTGAGGATAGCAATGCTCTATGTATGACCCCAGCAGGTGAGGATAACAATGCTCTATGTATAACCCCAGCAGGTGAGGATAGCAATGCTTTATGTATGACCCCAGCAGGTGAGGATAGCAATGCTCTATGTATAACCCCAGCAGGTGAGGATAACAATGCTCTATGTATAACCCCAGCAGGTGAGGATAGCAATGCTCTATGTATAACCCCAGCAGGTGAGGATAACAATGCTATATATATAACCCCAGCAGGTGAGGATAGCAATGCTCTATGTATGACCCCAGCAGGTGAGGATAGCAATGCTCTATGTATGACCCCAGCAGGTGAGGATAAGAATGCTCTATGTATGACCCCAGCAGGTGAGGATAGCAATGCTCTATGTATAACCCCAGCAGGTGAGGATAACAATGCTCTATGTATGACACCAGCAGGTGAGGATAGCAATGCTTTATGTACAACCCTAGCAGGTGAGGATAGCAATGCTCTATGTATAACCCCAGCAGGTGAGGATAGCAATGCTCTATGTATGACCCCAGCAGGTGAGGATAACAATGCTCTATGTATAACCCCAGCAGGTGAGGATAGCAATGCTCTATGTATAACCCCAGCAGGTGAGGATAGCAATGCTCTATGTATAACCCCAGCTGGTGAGGATAGCAATGCTCTATGTATGACCCCAGCAGGTGAGGATAGCAATCCTCTATGTATAACCCCAGCAGGTGAGGATAGCAATGCTCTATGTATAACCCCAGCAGGTGAGGATAGCAATGCTCTATGTATAACCCCAGCAGGTGAGGATAGCAGTGCTCTATGTATAACCCCAGCAGGTGAGGATAGCAGTGCTCTATGTATAACCCCAGCTGGTGAGGATAGCAATGCTCTATGTATAACCCCAGCTGGTGAGGATAGCAATGCTCTATGTATGACCCCAGCAGGTGAGGATAGCAATCCTCTATGTATAACCCCAGCAGGTGAGGATAGCAATGCTCTATGTATAACCCCAGCAGGTGAGGATAGCAATGTTCTATGTATAACCCCAGCAGGTGAGGATAGCAGTGCTCTATGTATAACCCCAGCTGGTGAGGATAGCAATGCTCTATGCATGACCCCAGCAGGTGAGGATTGCAATGCTCTATGTATGACCCCAGCAGGTGAGGATAGCAATGCTCTATGTATAACCCCAGCAGGTGAGGATAGCAATGCTCTATGTATGACCCCAGCAGGTGAGGATAGCAATGCTCTATGTATGACCCCAGCAGGTGAGGATAGAAATGCTCTATGTATGACCCCAGCAGGTGAGGATAGAAATGCTCAATGTATAATCCCAGCAGGTGAGGATAGCAATGCTCTATGTATGACCTCAGCAGGTGAGGATAGCAATGCTCTATGTATAACCCCAGCAGGTGAGGATAGCAATGCTCTATGTATGACCCCAGCAGGTGAGGATAGCAATGCTCTATGTATAACACCAGCAGGTGAGGATAGCAATGCTCTATGTATGACCCCAGCATGTGAGGATAGCAATGCTCTATGTATGACCCCAGCAGGTGAGGATAGAAATGCTCAATGTATAATCCCAGCAGGTGAGGATAGCAATGCTCTATGTATGACCCCAGCAGGTGAGGATAGCAATGCTCTATGTATAACCCCAGCAGGTGAGGATAGCAATGCTCTATGTATGACCCCAGCAGGTGAGGATAGCAATGCTCTATGTATAACACCAGCAGGTGAGGATAGCAATGCTCTATGTATGACCCCAGCAGGTGAGGATAGCAATGCTCTATGTATAACCCCAGCAGGTGAGGATAGCAATGCTCTATGTATGACCCCAGCAGGTGAGGATAGCAATGCTCTATGTATAACACCAGCAGGTGAGGATAGCAATGCTCTATGTATGACCCCAGCAGGTGAGGATAGCAATGCTCTATGTATAACCCCAGCAGGTGAGGATAGCAATGCTCTATGTAATACCCCAGCAGGTGAGGATAGCAATGCTCTATGTATAACACCAGCTGGTGAGGATAGCAATGCTCTATGTATGACCCCAGCAGGTGAGGATAGCAATGCTCTATGTATAACCCCAGCAGGTGAGGATAGCAATGCTCTATGTATAACACCAGCAGGTGAGGATAGCAATGCTCTATGCATGACCCCAGCAGGTGAGGACAGCAATGCTCTATGTATGACCCCAGCAGGTGAGGACAGCAATGCTCTATGTATGACCCCAGCAGGTGAGGATAGCAATGCTCTATGTATACTCCCAGCAGGTTAGGATAGCAATGCTCAATGTATGACCCCAGCAGGTGAGGATAGCAATGCTCTATGTATGACCCCAGCAGGTGAGGATAGCAATGCTCTATGTATGACCCCAGCAGGTGAGGATAGCAATGCTCTATGTATGACCCCAGCAGGTGAGGATAACAATGCTCTATGTATAACCCCAGCAGGTGAGGATAGCAATGCTTTATGTATGACCCCAGCAGGTGAGGATAGCAATGCTCTATGTATAACCCCAGCAGGTGAGGATAACAATGCTCTATGTATAACCCCAGCAGGTGAGGATAGCAATGCTCTATGTATAACCCCAGCAGGTGAGGATAACAATGCTATATATATAACCCCAGCAGGTGAGGATAGCAATGCTCTATGTATGACCCCAGCAGGTGAGGATAGCAATGCTCTATGTATGACCCCAGCAGGTGAGGATAGCAATGCTCTATGTATGACCCCAGCAGGTGAGGATAGAAATGCTCTATGTATGACCCCAGCAGGTGAGGATAGTAATGCTCTATGTATGACCCCAGCAGGTGAGGATAAGAATGCTCTATGTATGACCCCAGCAGGTGAGGATAGCAATGCTCCATGTATGACCCCAGCAGGTGAGGATAGCAATGCTCTATGTATAACCCCAGCAGGTGAGGATAAGAATGCTCCATGTATAACCTCAGTGCCCCATGTAGGTGATGGAGGATGATAATAACTCTGTATGTGTAGTCGCTCTGATATAAAGTTGCAGGAAGCCGGTGATTGGTGTGAGCTATCAGCTGTAACGTTTATGATCTGCAGAGGGTCTTCAATATGGGTTTGGGGCTCGGTGGCTTCTTGGAGTTTGTAGTTCATGTTGTTGTTGTTTTTTTTTTACACAGGCAAAAACACTTTCCACAATTTCCTGGGGCCTGAACTTTTATCTTTAGGATATTGGTTTTTACATAAATATTAGATTGTTTGAAACATTTATGTGAATTTTTGTGCACAAAATCCTCGTTTAATGCAATGTTGCAGAAGGTGGATGTTATGTCACGCGTGGTCTGCGTGTACTCCCTGCACGCTGGATGGTTACGCGTGGTCTGCGTGTACTCCCTGCATGCTGGATGGTCACGCGTGGTCTGCGTGTACTCCCTGCACGCTGGATGGTCACGTGTGGTCTGCGTGTACTCCCTGCACGCTGGATTGTCACGCGTGGTCTGTGTGTACTCCCTGCACGCTGGATGGTCACGTGTGGTCTGCGTGTACTCTCTGCATGGTCACGCGTGGTCTGCGTGTACTCCCTGTACGCTGTATGGTCACGTGTCGTCTGTGTGTGCTCTCTTCACGCTGGATAGTCACGCCTGGTCTGTGTGTACTCCCTGCACGCTGGACGGTCATGCGTGGTCTGTGTGTACTCCCTGCATGCTGTACGGTCACGCGTGGTCTGCGTGTACTCCCTGCACGCTGGATGGCCACGCGTGGTCTGCGTGTACTCCTTGCATGGTCACGCGTGGTCTGCGTGTACTCTCTTCACGATGGATGGTCACGCGTGGTCTGTGTGTACTCCCTGCACGCTGGACGGTTACGCGTGGTCTGCGTGTTTTCCCTGCACGCTGGACGGTCACGCGTGTTCTGCGTGTACTCCCTACACGCTGGATGGTCACGCATGGTCTGCTTGCACTCTCTGCACACTGAACATTTGCTTTTAGCAGAAGTTTCCAGGTCACTCTTTCCTCTCCAGTCTCATCTGTCCCCTCCACACTTCTCTATCCCCCCTCCAGAGTCCCCATCCTCCTCCAGACCCCCACTGTCCCCTCCACACTCCTCTATCCCCCTTCAAACCCCCCTCTCCTCCTCCAGACCTCTCAATCCCATCCAGACCCCTCTGTCCCCTCCACACTCTTCTATCCCCCCTCCAGAGCCCCCTATCCTCTTCCAGACCTTTCAATCCCCTCCAGGCCCCTCTGTCCCCTCCACACTCTTCTATCCCCCCTCCAGAGCCCCCTATCCTCTTCCAGACCTTTCAATCCCCTCCAGGCCCCTCTGTCCGACCTGTTTATATATAATAATGTACATATAGAATGGTAGTAATATTGAGTTTTATATTTGTGGAACTTTTGACCCAGATGCTTTTTGTTTTCTGTGTTTACAGAACGCCTCACGTGGACACCTTTACAGATCTCGAGACTTTGCTTAATAATCCAAAACCTTGTATATTTGATTTTAATGCAACATCAACTACATTGCTCCAAGACGGTCATAAGAAAACAAGGGAAGATCTAAGCAGCAAGAGAAGCCCAGAATACTGGATGAACCCGTCCTCCATATGTAATCTGGAAGCTTTGCTTACGCGAGACAATGCATCAGTGGAACCTGTGAGGACGAAACACTGGAGGGGACAAGACATTGTCATCGTTTTTGAGAGGGCCACCTTCCTGCATGAGAGTTTTCTCCAAAAACTGGAGGAACATATCACAAAATCGTTGCAAGAGAGGGAAACCCCAAATAGTCCTTTCCCTGTACAGAGTCCACCTGTGGTCGACTCCACTGAACCAGTGACCACTTGAGCTTTACGACATCCAACATGAAGTCACCTCCAGAAACATCCTCACAATTCATGGACGTAAAAGCTTCTAAAAAGAGTCTACACAACTACAGATCTTCAGACAAGAACATCATTCAGCTTTGTGAGGCCTAAAGGATCGAGTCCTAGACAAGTGGAAGGTTGTGAGGATGAAAAATACAAGGAGATCGCTCTCCAAACTGAAGGCAAATGGACATGATGAATAGGAAGATGAGGACGTGGAGAATAAGAGCCACTCCTTGTAATAAAGTGCTGATAATTAGAAGGAACCACCCTGAGCCTCTGTGTCCACCAGTAATGACGTCTAATAAGACTTGTCCACTATCGGGGGCATCTCCACAGGTTGTGTCTCAGCTTCAGCTGGAAATGGTCATGTTCGGACTATATGAGATCTTGAAGGTCCCGGTCACAGGATATTCAGGGATTCAGATTTGGTTCTTTATGTATTTTATATGCGGGTGACATTCTGCTGGTTCTGCGAGAACACGTTGAGTCCATGGTCATAAAATAAATAATCGATTCCACAGATGATGAATCTAATAGACAATCCCAGTACTCGGGTGGTGGAGATGATCACTAGGAATGATGGCGGCCGCTGTAATCCTGATAATGGAGAAAATAAGGGACTGTAAGGGGTTAATTTCCACTCACACAGCCTTTCACTCAGGTAGCAAATTAAGCATCAGTAACACAGCAACATGGTCCACACACCACATATACACAACAAGCTGCCACCATCCCCCCCAAGTTCTGGAACACGAACACGAACACGAACACACACACACGAACACACACACGAACACACACACACACACACACACACGAACACACACACGAACACACACACACACACACACACACACACACGAACACACACACACACACACACACACACACACACCTCTCCAGCCGTCAAAGGGTTAACACACTCAAAAAGACAAAAGATTCTTTATAACATAGAAGAACCAAACTTAGTAGAGGTACAGAGCTTAAAAAAATATATAAGGGACAAAATACGATAAGAAAAATGCCAAACAGCAACAAAATAACAGAACAACCCAAGCAGAAGTCCTCCGAGTCTGAGAGGGCGGGAAGGAACAAGAGCTGCACCTCAGACGTGGATCTGACCCCCCAAAATGTGAACTTCTTATTGTCCAAGTCCTGCGTTATCCCCTTAGTCCTAAGGTGAGGGCCCCGAGCCGCCACCATCATTAAGCAGATGGACAGTGTGGTAATTGGAAAAGGAGTCATGTAGACTCACGTGGTGTAAGGTCAATGTCAGTAGGGTAGTCCCGGGAAGATGGAATGGAGACCAGGATGATGGAAAAACTGTCTTTTACTCTGGCCGGGGTGGCATTAAGTGCAACCACAGCAGATAACAGAACGCTTCTCAGAGGAGGGGCACTGTTCTTAAGCAGCGTTACAGATTGCGGTCCAGGCAGAGATGGCGGCTCACCACTCAGTATGACAGACTCACGGGCACTCCTCCCTGATACGGGGATGACGTCCTCTTTAAATCACAGCTCCTTGCTTGATGTTACTTTTTTGCTTGCGGAAAGGTTCCTTCACTTTCGCCTGCCAATCTTGCTGTGTCTCACAGTGAGTCTTCTACCTAACACCCAACCGATAGTCCTTCACAACACGTGAGGCAGCTCCTGCCCATCACCAACCAATGCTCCAGACCCACTCAAGCATGGGCCTTCGTTATTGCCGCTCGGCACCACAGCAGAATGTTGTTCCGGTGGGCACAGCCTATGCATGAGGACAGCCGCCTTGTAAAGTCCAAGCATCGCCCCCAGGCTGGTCTCGTCCTCCCTGCTGTTGTAGCGTGGCAATACTCCCCTCACCAAGCAATTTAACGTAACAGTAGCCACGATCACTGTCTGAACGATATTGTTTGAACAGGACACTTACATATGACGCTTTCTCTTTAATAAATGCTCCTGAGAAGGGAAAAGCAAGTTGACAAACATCGAATGGTATTTCTTACACAGACCGAACAAAATGAGGTACACCGTTATCTGACACCACATGAACTATATAACATATAGGAACATTTGTGACCCCTAAACCATGGACATAACTCCCACATTCTTACAAAGGCCATGAGATGATTATCTTTTACTTCACCTCACTGTGATCCCTCAGTCCAGGTGAGATGTTCCATGACTGGACCGGGTGATGATAGGGGAAGACCATGAGGTGATTGTCCATTACTTCTCACTGTGATCCCTCAGTCCAGATGAGATGTTCCATGACTGGGCAGGGCGATGATAGGGGAAGACCCTGAGGTGATTGTCCATTACTTCTCACTGTGATCCCTCAGTCCAGATGAGATGTTCCATGACCGGACAGGGCGATGATAGGGGAAGACCATGAGGTGATTGGCCATTACTTCTCACTGTGATCCCTCAGCCCAGATAAGATGTTCCATGACTGGACCGGGTGATGATAGGGGAAGACCATGAGGTGATTGTCCATTACTTCTCACTGTGATCCCTCAGTGTAGATGAGATGTTCCATGACTGGACAGGGCGATGATAGGGGAAGACCCTGAGGTGATTGTCCATTACTTCTCACTGTGATCCCTCAGTCCAGGTGAGATGTTCCATGACTGGACCGGGTGATGATAGGGGAAGACCATGAGGTGATTGGCCATTACTTCTCACTGTGATCCCTCAGTCCAGGTGAGATGTTCCATGACTGGACCGGGTGATGATAGGGGAAGACCATGAGGTGATTGGCCATTACTTCTCACTGTGATCCCTCAGCCCAGATAAGATGTTCCATGACCGGACAGGGCGATGATAGGGGAAGACCATGAGGTGATTGGCCATTACTTCTCACTGTGATCCCTCAGTCCAGGTGAGATGTTCCATGACTGGACCGGGTGATGATAGGGGAAGACCATGAGGTGATTGGCCATTACTTCTCACTGTGATCCCTCAGCCCAGATAAGATGTTCCATGACTAGACAGGGCGATGATAGGGGAAGACCATGAGGTGATTGTCCATTACTTCTCACTGTGATCCCTCAGTGTAGATGAGATGTTCCATGACTGGACAGGGCGATGATAGGGGAAGACCCTGAGGTGATTGTCCATTACTTCTCACTGTGATCCCTCAGTGTAGATGAGATGTTCCATGACTGGACAGGGTGGTGATAGGGGAAGACCCTGAGGTGATTGTCCATTACTTCTCACTGTGATCCCTCAGTGTAGATGAGATGTTCCATGACTGGACAGGGTGATGATAGGGGAAGACCCTGAGGTGATTGTCCATTACTTCTCACTGTGATCCCTCAGTGTAGATGAGATGTTCCATGACCGGACAGGGTGATGATAGGGGAAGACCCTGAGGTGATTGTCCATTACTTCTCACTGTGATCCCTCAGTGCAGATGAGATGTTCCATGACTAGACAGGGCGATGATAGGGGAAGACCATGAGGTGATTGTCCATTACTTCTCACTGTGATCCCTCAGTGCAGATGAGATGTTCCATGACCGGACAGGGCAATGATCAGGAGAAGGACCATGAGGTGATTGTCCATTACTTCTCACTGTGATCCCTCAGTCGGATGAGATGTTCCATGACCGGACAGGGCAATGATCAGGAGAAGGACCATGAGGTGATTGTCCATTACTTCTCACTGTGATTCCTCAGTCGGATGAGATGTTCCATGACTGGACAGAGCGATGATCAGGGGAGGACTTTGCAGTGATTGTCCATTACTTCTCACTGTTATCCCTCAGTGTAGATGAAATGTTCCATGACTGGACAGAGCGATGATGGGGAAGAACCATGAGGGGGTCATTACACAGGCAGGTGATCAGATGTAGCCGAGACATTACACAGGCAGGTGATCAGATGTAGAGGGGACATTACACAGGCAGGTGATCAGATGTAGCCGGACATTACACAGGCAGGTGATCAGATGTAGAGGGGACATTACACAGGCAGGTGATCAGATGTAGAGGGGACATTACACAGGCAGGTGATCAGATGTAGAGGGGACATTACACAGGCAGGTGATCAGATGTAGAGGGGACATTACACAGGCAGGTGATCAGATGTAGAGGGGACATTACACAGGCAGGTGATCAGATGTAGCCGGGACATTACACAGGCAGGTGATCAGATGTAGCCGGACATTACACAGGCAGGTGATCAGATGTAGCCGGGACATTACACAGGCAGGTGATCAGATGTAGCCGGGACATTACACAGACAGGTGATCAGATGTAGCCGGACATTACACAGGCAGGTGATCAGATGTAGAGGGGACATTACACAGGCAGGTGATCAGATGTAGCCGGACATTACACAGGCAGGTGATCAGATGTAGCCGGGTCATTACACAGACAGGTGATCAGATGTAGCCGGGACATTACACAGGCAGGTGATCAGATGTAGCCGGACATTACACAGACAGGTGATCAGATGTAGCCGGACATTACACAGGCAGGTGATCAGATGTAGCCGGACATTACACAGGCAGGTGATCAGATGTAGAGGGGACATTACACAGGCAGGTGATCAGATGTAGAGGGGACATTACACAGGCAGGTGATCAGATGTAGCCGGACATTACACAGGCAGGTGATCAGATGTAGCCGGACATTACACAGGCAGGTGATCAGATGTAGCCGGGTCATTACACAGGCAGGTGATCAGATGTAGAGGGGACATTACACAGGCAGGTGATCAGATGTAGAGGGGACATTACACAGGCAGGTGATCAGATGTAGCCGGACATTACACAGGCAGGTGATCAGATGTAGCCGGGTCATTACACAGACAGGTGATCAGATGTAGAGGGGACATTACACAGGCAGGTGATCAGATGTAGAGGGGACATTACACAGGCAGGTGGTCAGATGAAGCCGGGTCATTACACAGGCAGGTGATCAGATGTAGCCGGACATTACACAGGCAGGTGATCAGATGTAGCCGGGACATTACACAGGCAGGTGATCAGATGTAGCCGGACATTACACAGGCAGGTGATCAGATGTAGCCGGACATTACACAGGCAGGTGATCAGATGTAGAGGGGACATTACACAGGCAGGTGATCAGATGTAGCCGGGACATTACACAGGCAGGTGATCAGATGTAGCCGGACATTACACAGGCAGGTGATCAGATGTATCCGGGACATTACACAGGCAGGTGATCAGATGTAGCCGGGACATTACACAGGCAGGTGATCAGATGTAGCCGGACATTACACAGGCAGGTGATCAGATGTAGAGGGGACATTACACAGGCAGGTGATCAGATGTAGAGGGGACATTACACAGGCAGGTGATCAGATGTAGCCGGACATTACACAGGCAGGTGATCAGATGTAGCCGGACATTACACAGGCAGGTGATCAGATGTAGAGGGGACATTACACAGGCAGGTGATCAGATGTAGCCGGACATTACACAGGCAGGTGATCAGATGTAGCCGGACATTACACAGGCAGGTGGTCAGATGTAGCCGGGACATTACACAGGCAGGTGATCAGATGTAGCCGGGACATTACACAGGCAGGTGATCAGATGTAGCCGGGACATTACACAGGCAGGTGATCAGATGTAGAGGGGACATTACACAGGCAGGTGATCAGATGTAGAGGGGACATTACACAGGCAGGTGATCAGATGTAGCCGGACATTACACAGGCAGGTGATCAGATGTAGCCGGGACATTACACAGGCAGGTGATCAGATGTAGCCGGGACATTACACAGGCAGGTGATCAGATGTAGCCGGACATTACACAGGCAGGTGATCAGATGTAGCCGGGACATTACACAGGCAGGTGATCAGATGTAGCCGGGACATTACACAGGCAGGTGGTCAGATGTAGCCGGACATTACACAGGCAGGTGATCAGATGTAGAGGGGACATTACACAGGCAGGTGATCAGATGTAGAGGGGACATTACACGGGCAGGTGATCAGATGTAGCCGGACATTACACAGGCAGGTGATCAGATGTAGAGGGGTCATTACACAGGCAGGTGGTCAGATGTAGCCGGGACATTACACAGGCAGGTGATCAGATGTAGAGGGGACATTACACAGGCAGGTGATCAGATGTAGCCGGACATTACACAGGCAGGTGATCAGATGTAGCCGGGACATTACACAGGCAGGTGGTCAGATGTAGCCGGACATTACACAGGCAGGTGATCAGATGTAGAGGGGACATTACACAGGCAGGTGATCAGATGTAGCCGGGACATTACACAGGCAGGTGATCAGATGTAGCTGGGTCATTACACAGGCAGGTGATCAGATGTAGCCGGACATTACACAGGCAGGTGATCAGATGTAGCCGGACATTACACAGGCAGGTGATCAGATGTAGAGGGGACATTACACAGGCAGGTGATCAGATGTAGCCGGACATTACACAGGCAGGTGATCAGATGTAGCCGGGACATTACACAGGCAGGTGATCAGATGTAGCCGGGACATTACACAGGCAGGTGATCAGATGTAGAGGGGACATTACACAGGCAGGTGGTCAGATGTAGAGGGGACATTACACAGGCAGGTGATCAGATGTAGCCGGGACATTACACAGGCAGGTGATCAGATGTAGAGGGGACATTACACAGGCAGGTGATCAGATGTAGCCGGGACATTACACAGGCAGGTGATCAGATGTAGCCGGGGCATTACACAGGCAGGTGATCAGATGTAGCCGGACATTACACAGGCAGGTGATCAGATGTAGCCGGGACATTACACAGGCAGGTGATCAGATGTAGCCGGACATTACACAGGCAGGTGATCAGATGTAGCCGGGACATTACACAGGCAGGTGATCAGATGTAGCCGGGACATTACACAGGCAGGTGATCAGATGTAGCCGGACATTACACAGGCAGGTGATCAGATGTAGAGGGGACATTACACAGGCAGGTGATCAGATGTAGAGGGGACATTACACAGGCAGGTGATCAGATGTAGCCGGGACATTACACAGGCAGGTGATCAGATGTAGAGGGGACATTACACAGGCAGGTGATCAGATGTAGAGGGGACATTACACAGGCAGGTGATCAGATGTAGAGGGGACATTACACAGGCAGGTGATCAGATGTAGAGGGGACATTACACAGGCAGGTGATCAGATGTAGCCGGACATTACACAGGCAGGTGATCAGATGTAGCCGGGACATTACACAGGCAGGTGATCAGATGTAGAGGGGACATTACACAGGCAGGTGATCAGATGTAGCCGGGACATTACACAGGCAGGTGATCAGATGTAGCCGGACATTACACAGGCAGGTGATCAGATGTAGAGGGGACATTACACAGGCAGGTGATCAGATGTAGCCGGACATTACACAGGCAGGTGATCAGATGTAGAGGGGACATTACACAGGCAGGTGATCAGATGTAGCCGGGTCATTACACAGACAGGTGATCAGATGTAGAGGGGACATTACACAGGCAGGTGATCAGATGTAGAGGGGACATTACACAGGCAGGTGATCAGATGTAGCCGGGACATTACACAGGCAGGTGATCAGATGTAGCCGGACATTACACAGGCAGGTGATCAGATGTAGCCGGACATTACACAGGCAGGTGATCAGATGTAGAGGGGACATTACACAGGCAGGTGATCAGATGTAGAGGGGACATTACACAGGCAGGTGATCAGATGTAGCCGGACATTACACAGGCAGGTGATCAGATGTAGCCGGACATTACACAGGCAGGTGATCAGATGTAGCCGGACATTACACAGGCAGGTGGTCAGATGTAGAGGGGTCATTACACAGGCAGGTGATCAGATGTAGCCGGACATTACACAGGCAGGTGATCAGATGTAGCCGGGACATTACACAGGCAGGTGATCAGATGTAGCCGGACATTACACAGGCAGGTGATCAGATGTAGAGGGGACATTACACAGGCAGGTGATCAGATGTAGCCGGGACATTACACAGGCAGGTGATCAGATGTAGCCGGACATTACACAGGCAGGTGATCAGATGTAGAGGGGACATTACACAGGCAGGTGATCAGATGTAGCCGGACATTACACAGGCAGGTGATCAGATGTAGAGGGGACATTACACAGGCAGGTGATCAGATGTAGCCGGGTCATTACACAGACAGGTGATCAGATGTAGAGGGGACATTACACAGGCAGGTGATCAGATGTAGAGGGGACATTACACAGGCAGGTGATCAGATGTAGCCGGGACATTACACAGGCAGGTGATCAGATGTAGCCGGACATTACACAGGCAGGTGATCAGATGTAGAGGGGACATTACACAGGCAGGTGATCAGATGTAGAGGGGACATTACACAGGCAGGTGATCAGATGTAGCCGGACATTACACAGGCAGGTGATCAGATGTAGCCGGACATTACACAGGCAGGTGATCAGATGTAGCCGGGACATTACACAGGCAGGTGGTCAGATGTAGCCGGGACATTACACAGGCAGGTGATCAGATGTAGCCGGACATTACACAGGCAGGTGATCAGATGTAGCCGGACATTACACAGGCAGGTGGTCAGATGTAGCCGGGACATTACACAGGCAGGTGATCAGATGTAGCCGGACATTACACAGGCAGGTGATCAGATGTAGAGGGGACATTACACAGGCAGGTGATCAGATGTAGCCGGGACATTACACAGGCAGGTGATCAGATGTAGAGAGGACATTACACAGGCAGGTGATCAGATGTAGCCGGACATTACACAGGCAGGTGATCAGATGTAGCCGGGACATTACACAGGCAGGTGATCAGATGTAGCCGGACATTACACAGGCAGGTGATCAGATGTAGAGGGGACATTACACAGGCAGGTGATCAGATGTAGCCGGACATTACACAGGCAGGTGATCAGATGTAGCCGGACATTACACAGGCAGGTGATCAGATGTAGCCGGGACATTACACAGGCAGGTGATCAGATGTAGCCGGACATTACACAGGCAGGTGATCAGATGTAGCCGGGACATTACACAGGCAGGTGATCAGATGTAGAGGGGACATTACACAGGCAGGTGATCAGATGTAGAGGGGACATTACACAGGCAGGTGATCAGATGTAGCCGGACATTACACAGGCAGGTGATCAGATGTAGAGGGGACATTACACAGGCAGGAGATCAGATGTAGAGGGGACATTACACAGGCAGGAGATCAGATGTAGAGGGGACATTACACAGGCAGGTGATCAGATGTAGCCGGGACATTACACAGGCAGGTGATCAGATGTAGAGGGGACATTACACAGGCAGGTGATCAGATGTAGCCGGACATTACACAGGCAGGTGATCAGATGTAGCCGGACATTACACGGGCAGGTGATCAGATGTAGCCGGGACATTACACAGGCAGGTGATCAGATGTAGAGGGGACATTACACAGGCAGGTGATCAGATGTAGCCGGGACATTACACAGGCAGGTGATCAGATGTAGAGGGGACATTACACAGGCAGGTGATCAGATGTAGAGGGGACATTACACAGGCAGGTGATCAGATGTAGCCGGACATTACACAGGCAGGTGATGAGATGTAGCCGGGACATTACACAGGCAGGTGATCAGATGTAGAGGGGACATTACACAGGCAGGTGATCAGATGTAGCCGGACATTACACAGGCAGGTGATGAGATGTAGCCGGGTCATTACACAGGCAGGTGATCAGATGTAGCCGGGACATTACACAGGCAGGTGATCAGATGTAGAGGGGACATTACACAGGCAGGTGATCAGATGTAGAGGGGACATTACACAGGCAGGTGATCAGATGTAGAGGGGACATTACACAGGCAGGTGATCAGATGTAGCCGGACATTACACAGGCAGGTGATCAGATGTAGAGGGGACATTACACAGGCAGGTGATCAGATGTAGCCGGGTCATTACACAGGCAGGTGATCAGATGTAGAGGGGACATTACACAGGCAGGTGATCAGATGTAGAGGGGACATTACACAGGCAGGTGATCAGATGTAGCCGGGACATTACACAGGCAGGTGATCAGATGTAGCCGGGACATTACACAGGCAGGTGATCAGATGTAGCCGGACATTACACAGGCAGGTGATCAGATGTAGAGGGGACATTACACAGGCAGGTGATCAGATGTAGAGGGGACATTACACAGGCAGGTGATCAGATGTAGAGGGGACATTACACAGGCAGGTGATCAGATGTAGCCTGACATTACACAGGCAGGTGATCAGATGTAGAGGGGACATTACACAGGCAGGTGATCAGATGTAGAGGGGACATTACACAGGCAGGTGATCAGATGTAGAGGGGACATTACACAGGCAGGTGATCAGATGTAGCCGGACATTACACAGCCAGGTGATCAGATGTAGCCGGGACATTACACAGGCAGGTGATCAGATGTAGAGGGGACATTACACAGGCAGGTGATCAGATGTAGAGGGGACATTACACAGGCAGGTGATCAGATGTAGCCGGACATTACACAGGCAGGTGATCAGATGTAGAGGGGACATTACACAGGCAGGTGATCAGATGTAGAGGGGACATTACACAAGCAGGTGATCAGATGTAGCCGGGACATTACACAGGCAGGTGATCAGATGTAGCCGGGACATTACACAGGCAGGTGATCAGATGTAGCCGGACATTACACAGGCAGGTGATCAGATGTAGCCGGGACATTACACAGGCAGGTGATCAGATGTAGCCGGACATTACACAGGCAGGTGATCAGATGTAGCCGGACATTACACAGGCAGGTGATCAGATGTAGAGGGGACATTACACAGGAAGGTGATCAGATGTAGCTGGACATTACACAGGCAGGTGATCAGATGTAGCCGGGACATTACACAGGCAGGTGATCAGATGTAGCCGGGACATTACACAGGCAGGTGATCAGATGTAGAGGGGACATTACACAGGCAGGTGATCAGATGTAGAGGGGACATTACACAGGCAGGTGATCAGATGTAGAGGGGACATTACACAGGCAGGTGATCAGATGTAGAGGGGACATTACACAGGCAGGTGATCAGATGTAGCCGGGACATTACACAGCCAGGTGATCAGATGTAGCCGGACATTACACAGGCAGGTGATCAGATGTAGAGGGGACATTACACAGGCAGGTGATCAGATGTAGCCGGACATTACACAGGCAGGTGATCAGATGTAGCCGGACATTACACAGGCAGGTGATCAGATGTAGCCGGGACATTACACAGGCAGGTGATCAGATGTAGAGGGGACATTACACAGGCAGGTGATCAGATGTAGCCGGACATTACACAGGCAGGTGATCAGATGTAGCCGGACATTACACAGGCAGGTGATCAGATGTAGAGGGGACATTACACAGGCAGGTGATCAGATGTAGAGGGGACATTACACAGGCAGGTGGTCAGATGTAGCCGGACATTACACAGGCAGGTGATCAGATGTAGAGGGGACATTACACAGGCAGGTGATCAGATGTAGAGGGGACATTACACAGGCAGGTGATCAGATGTAGCCGGACATTACACAGGCAGGTGATCAGATGTAGCCGGACATTACACAGGCAGGTGATCAGATGTAGAGGGGACATTACACAGGCAGGTGATCAGATGTAGCCGGACATTACACAGGCAGGTGATCAGATGTAGAGGGGACATTACACAGGCAGGTGATCAGATGTAGCCGGACATTACACAGGCAGGTGATCAGATGTAGCCGGACATTACACAGGCAGGTGATCAGATGTAGAGGGGACATTACACAGGCAGGTGATCAGATGTAGCCGGGACATTACACAGGCAGGTGATCAGATGTAGCCGGGACATTACACAGGCAGGTGATCAGATGTAGCCGGACATTACACAGGCAGGTGATCAGATGTAGAGGGGACATTACACAGGCAGGTGATCAGATGTAGAGGGGACATTACACAGGCAGGTGATCAGATGTAGCCGGACATTACACAGGCAGGTGATCAGATGTAGCCGGACATTACACAGGCAGGTGATCAGATGTAGAGGGGACATTACACAGGCAGGTGATCAGATGTAGAGGGGACATTACACAGGCAGGTGGTCAGATGTAGCCGGGACATTACACAGGCAGGTGATCAGATGTAGAGGGGACATTACACAGGCAGGTGATCAGATGTAGAGGGGACATTACACAGGCAGGTGATCAGATGTAGCCGGGACATTACACAGGCAGGTGATCAGATGTAGAGGGGACATTACACAGGCAGGTGATCAGATGTAGAGGGGACATTACACAGGCAGGTGATCAGATGTAGAGGGGACATTACACAGGCAGGTGATCAGATGTAGAGGGGACATTACACAGGCAGGTGATCAGATGTAGCCGGGACATTACACAGGCAGGTGATCAGATGTAGAGGGGACATTACACAGGCAGGTGATCAGATGTAGCCGGACATTACACAGGCAGGTGATCAGATGTAGCCGGACATTACACAGGCAGGTGATCAGATGTAGAGGGGACATTACACAGGCAGGTGATCAGATGTAGAGGGGACATTACACAGGCAGGTGATCAGATGTAGAGGGGACATTACACAGGCAGGTGATCAGATGTAGCCGGACATTACACAGGCAGGTGATCAGATGTAGCCGGACATTACACAGGCAGGTGATCAGATGTAGAGGGGACATTACACAGGCAGGTGATCAGATGTAGAGGGGACATTACACAGGCAGGTGATCAGATGTAGCCGGACATTACACAGGCAGGTGATCAGATGTAGCCGGGTCATTACACAGGCAGGTGATCAGATGTAGAGGGGACATTACACAGGCAGGTGATCAGATGTAGCCGGACATTACACAGGCAGGTGATCAGATGTAGAGGGGACATTACACAGGCAGGTGATCAGATGTAGCCGGACATTACACAGGCAGGTGATCAGATGTAGCCGGGTCATTACACAGGCAGGTGGTCAGATGTAGAGGGGACATTACACAGGCAGGTGATCAGATGTAGAGGGGACATTACACAGGCAGGTGATCAGATGTAGCCGGACATTACACAGGCAGGTGATCAGATGTAGCCGGGTCATTACACAGGCAGGTGGTCAGATGTAGAGGGGACATTACACAGGCAGGTGATCAGATGTAGCCGGGACATTACACAGGCAGGTGATCAGATGTAGCCGGGTCATTACACAGGCAGGTGATCAGATGTAGAGGGGTCATTACACAGGCAGGTGATCAGATGTAGCCGGGTCATTACACAGGCAGGTGATCAGATGTAGAGGGGACATTACACAGGCAGGTGATCAGATGTAGCCGGACATTACACAGGCAGGTGATCAGATGTAGCCGGGACATTACACAGGCAGGTGATCAGATGTAGCCGGGACATTACACAGGCAGGTGATCAGATGTAGAGGGGACATTACACAGGCAGGTGATCAGATGTAGCCGGGACATTACACAGGCAGGTGATCAGATGTAGCCGGACATTACACAGGCAGGTGATCAGATGTAGCCGGGACATTACACAGGCAGGTGATCAGATGTAGCCGGGACATTACACAGGCAGGTGATCAGATGTAGCCGGACATTACACAGGCAGGTGATCAGATGTAGAGGGGACATTACACAGGCAGGTGATCAGATGTAGAGGGGACATTACACAGGCAGGTGATCAGATGTAGCCGGACATTACACAGGCAGGTGATCAGATGTAGAGGGGACATTACACAGGCAGGTGATCAGATGTAGCCGGACATTACACAGGCAGGTGATCAGATGTAGCCGGACATTACACAGGCAGGTGATCAGATGTAGAGGGGACATTACACAGGCAGGTGATCAGATGTAGAGGGGACATTACACAGGCAGGTGATCAGATGTAGCCGGACATTACACAGGCAGGTGATCAGATGTAGAGGGGACATTACACAGGCAGGTGATCAGATGTAGCCGGACATTACACAGGCAGGTGATCAGATGTAGAGGGGACATTACACAGGCAGGTGATCAGATGTAGCCGGGACATTACACAGGCAGGTGATCAGATGTAGAGGGGACATTACACAGGCAGGTGATCAGATGTAGCCGGACATTACACAGGCAGGTGATCAGATGTAGAGGGGACATTACACAGGCAGGTGATCAGATGTAGAGGGGACATTACACAGGCAGGTGATCAGATGTAGAGGGGACATTACACAGGCAGGTGATCAGATGTAGAGGGGACATTACACAGGCAGGTGATCAGATGTAGCCGGACATTACACAGGCAGGTGATCAGATGTAGCCGGGACATTACACAGGCAGGTGATCAGATGTAGCCGGACATTACACAGGCAGGTGATCAGATGTAGCCGGACATTACACAGGCAGGTGATCAGATGTAGAGGGGACATTACACAGGCAGGTGATCAGATGTAGCCGGACATTACACAGGCAGGTGATCAGATGTAGCCGGGACATTACACAGGCAGGTGATCAGATGTAGCCGGGACATTACACAGGCAGGTGATCAGATGTAGAGAGGACATTACACAGGCAGGTGATCAGATGTAGCCGGGACATTACACAGGCAGGTGATCAGATGTAGCCGGGACATTACACAGGCAGGTGATCAGATGTAGCCGGACATTACACAGGCAGGTGATCAGATGTAGCCGGGACATTACACAGGCAGGTGATCAGATGTAGCCGGACATTACACAGGCAGGTGGTCAGATGTAGAGGGGACATTACACAGGCAGGTGATCAGATGTAGCCGGACATTACACAGGCAGGTGATCAGATGTAGCCGGGACATTACACAGGCAGGTGATCAGATGTAGAGGGGACATTACACAGGCAGGTGATCAGATGTAGCCGGGACATTACACAGGCAGGTGATCAGATGTAGCCGGACATTACACAGGCAGGTGATCAGATGTAGCCGGACATTACACAGGCAGGTGATCAGATGTAGAGGGGACATTACACAGGCAGGTGATCAGATGTAGAGGGGACATTACACAGGCAGGTGATCAGATGTAGAGGGGACATTACACAGGCAGGTGATCAGATGTAGAGGGGACATTACACAGGCAGGTGATCAGATGTAGCCGGGACATTACACAGGCAGGTGATCAGATGTAGAGGGGACATTACACAGGCAGGTGATCAGATGTAGAGGGGACATTACACAGGCAGGTGATCAGATGTAGCCGGGACATTACACAGGCAGGTGATCAGATGTAGAGGGGACATTACACAGGCAGGTGATCAGATGTAGCCGGGACATTACACAGGCAGGTGATCAGATGTAGAGGGGACATTACACAGGCAGGTGATCAGATGTAGAGGAGACATTACACAGGCAGGTGATCAGATGTAGAGGGGACATTACACAGGCAGGTGATCAGATGTAGCCGGACATTACACAGGCAGGTGATCAGATGTAGCCGGACATTACACAGGCAGGTGATCAGATGTATCCGGGACATTACACAGGCAGGTGATCAGATGTAGCCGGACATTACACAGGCAGGTGATCAGATGTAGCCGGGACATTACACAGGCAGGTGATCAGATGTAGCCGGGACATTACACAGGCAGGTGGTCAGATGTAGAGGGGACATTACACAGGCAGGTGATCAGATGTAGCCGGGACATTACACAGGCAGGTGATCAGATGTAGCCGGACATTACACAGGCAGGTGATCAGATGTAACCGGGACATTACACAGGCAGGTGATCAGATGTAGAGGGGACATTACACAGGCAGGTGATCAGATGTAGAGGGGACATTACACAGGCAGGTGATCAGATGTAGAGGGGACATTACACAGGCAGGTGATCAGATGTAGCCGGACATTACACAGGCAGGTGGTCAGATGTAGCCGGGACATTACACAGGCAGGTGATCAGATGTAGAGGGGACATTACACAGGCAGGTGATCAGATGTAGCCGGGTCATTACACAGACAGGTGATCAGATGTAGAGGGGACATTACACAGGCAGGTGATCAGATGTAGAGGGGACATTACACAGGCAGGTGATCAGATGTAGCCGGGTCATTACACAGGCAGGTGATCAGATGTAGAGGGGACATTACACAGGCAGGTGATCAGATGTAGAGGGGACATTACACAGGCAGGTGATCAGATGTAGCCGGGACATTACACAGGCAGGTGATCAGATGTAGAGGGGACATTACACAGGCAGGTGATCAGATGTAGCCGGACATTACACAGGCAGGTGATCAGATGTAGAGGGGACATTACACAGGCAGGTGATCAGATGTAGAGGGGACATTACACAGGCAGGTGATCAGATGTAGCCGGGACATTACACAGGCAGGTGATCAGATGTAGCCGGGTCATTACACAGGCAGGTGATCAGATGTAGCCGGGACATTACACAGGCAGGTGATCAGATGTAGCCGGGACATTACACAGGCAGGTGATCAGATGTAGCCGGGTCATTACACAGGCAGGTGATCAGATGTAGAGGGGACATTACACAGGCAGGTGATCAGATGTAGAGGGGACATTACACAGGCAGGTGATCAGATGTAGAGGGGACATTACACAGGCAGGTGATCAGATGTAGAGGGGACATTACACAGGCAGGTGATCAGATGTAGCCGGGACATTACACAGGCAGGTGATCAGATGTAGCCGGGACATTACACAGGCAGGTGATCAGATGTAGCCGGGACATTACACAGGCAGGTGATCAGATGTAGCCGGACATTACACAGGCAGGTGATCAGATGTAGCCGGGACATTACACAGGCAGGTGATCAGATGTAGCCGGGACATTACACAGGCAGGTGATCAGATGTAGAGGGGACATTACACAAGCAGGTGATCAGATGTAGCCGGGACATTACACAGGCAGGTGATCAGATGTAGAGGGGACATTACACAGGCAGGTGATCAGATGTAGAGGAGACATTACACAGGCAGGTGATCAGATGTAGCCGGACATTACACAGGCAGGTGATCAGATGTAGAGGGGACATTACACAGGCAGGTGATCAGATGTAGAGGGGACATTACACAGGCAGGTGATCAGATGTAGAGGGGACATTACACAGGCAGGTGATCAGATGTAGCCGGGTCATTACACAGGCAGGTGATCAGATGTAGAGGGGACATTACACAGGCAGGTGATCAGATGTAGCCGGACATTACACAGGCAGGTGATCAGATGTAGCCGGACATTACACAGGCAGGTGATCAGATGTAGCCGGACATTACACAGGCAGGTGATCAGATGTAGAGGGGACATTACACAGGCAGGTGATCAGATGTAGCCGGACATTACACAGGCAGGTGATCAGATGTAGAGGGGACATTACACAGGCAGGTGATCAGATGTAGAGGGGACATTACACAGGCAGGTGATCAGATGTAGCCGGGTCATTACACAGGCAGGTGATCAGATGTAGCCGGACATTACACAGGCAGGTGATCAGATGTAGCCGGGACATTACACAGGCAGGTGATCAGATGTAGAGGGGACATTACACAGGCAGGTGATCAGATGTAGAGGGGACATTACACAGGCAGGTGATCAGATGTAGCCGGGACATTACACAGGCAGGTGATCAGATGTAGAGGGGACATTACACAGGCAGGTGATCAGATGTAGAGGGGACATTACACAGGCAGGTGATCAGATGTAGCCGGGACATTACACAGGCAGGTGATCAGATGTAGAGGGGACATTACACAGGCAGGTGATCAGATGTAGCCGGACATTACACAGGCAGGTGATCAGATGTAGAGGGGACATTACACAGGCAGTTGATCAGATGTAGCCGGACATTACACAGGCAGGTGATCAGATGTAGAGGGGACATTACACAGGCAGGTGATCAGATGTAGCCGGGACATTACACAGGCAGGTGATCAGATGTAGCCGGGACATTACACAGGCAGGTGATCAGATGTAGCCGGACATTACACAGGCAGGTGATCAGATGTAGCCGGGACATTACACAGGCAGGTGATCAGATGTAGCCGGGACATTACACAGGCAGGTGATCAGATGTAGAGGGGACATTACACAAGCAGGTGATCAGATGTAGCCGGGACATTACACAGGCAGGTGATCAGATGTAGCCGGGACATTACACAGGCAGGTGATCAGATGTAGCCGGGTCATTACACAGGCAGGTGATCAGATGTAGCCGGGACATTACACAGGCAGGTGATCAGATGTAGAGGGGACATTACACAGGCAGGTGATCAGATGTAGAGGGGACATTACACAAGCAGGTGATCAGATGTAGCCGGGACATTACACAGGCAGGTGATCAGATGTAGCCGGACATTACACAGGCAGGTGATCAGATGTAGAGGGGACATTACACAGGCAGGTGATCAGATGTAGCCGGACATTACACAGGCAGGTGATCAGATGTAGCCGGACATTACACAGGCAGGTGATCAGATGTAGAGGGGACATTACACAGGCAGGTGGTCAGATGTAGCCGGACATTACACAGGCAGGTGATCAGATGTAGAGGGGACATTACACAGGCAGGTGATCAGATGTAGCCGGGACATTACACAGGCAGGTGATCAGATGTAGCCGGGACATTACACAGGCAGGTGATCAGATGTAGAGGGGACATTACACAGGCAGGTGATCAGATGTAGCCGGACATTACACAGGCAGGTGATCAGATGTAGCCGGGACATTACACAGGCAGGTGATCAGATGTAGAGGGGACATTACACAGGCAGGTGATCAGATGTAGCCGGACATTACACAGGCAGGTGATCAGATGTAGAGGGGACATTACACAGGCAGGTGATCAGATGTAGCCGGACATTACACAGGCAGGTGGTCAGATGTAGAGGGGACATTACACAGGCAGGTGGTCAGATGTAGCCGGGACATTACACAGGCAGGTGATCAGATGTAGAGGGGACATTACACAGGCAGGTGATCAGATGTAGCCGGGACATTACACAGGCAGGTGATCAGATGTAGAGGGGACATTACACAGGCAGGTGATCAGATGTAGCCGGGACATTACACAGGCAGGTGATCAGATGTAGAGGGGACATTACACAGGCAGGTGATCAGATGTAGAGGGGACATTACACAGGCAGGTGATCAGATGTAGAGGGGACATTACACAGGCAGGTGATCAGATGTAGCCCGGACATTACACAGGCAGGTGATCAGATGTAGAGGGGACATTACACAGGCAGGTGATCAGATGTAGAGGGGACATTACACAGGCAGGTGATCAGATGTAGAGGGGACATTACACAGGCAGGTGATCAGATGTAGCCGGGACATTACACAGGCAGGTGATCAGATGTAGCCGGGACATTACACAGGCAGGTGATCAGATGTAGCCGGGACATTACACAGGCAGGTGATCAGATGTAGCCGGGACATTACACAGGCAGGTGATCAGATGTAGCCGGGACATTACACAGGCAGGTGATCAGATGTAGCCGGGACATTACACAGGCAGGTGATCAGATGTAGAGGGGACATTACACAGGCAGGTGATCAGATGTAGAGGGGACATTACACAGGCAGGTGATCAGATGTAGCCGGACATTACACAGGCAGGTGATCAGATGTAGAGGGGACATTACACAAGCAGGTGATCAGATGTAGCCGGGACATTACACAGGCAGGTGATCAGATGTAGAGGGGACATTACACAGGCAGGTGATCAGATGTAGCCGGACATTACACAGGCAGGTGATCAGATGTAGAGGGGACATTACACAGGCAGGTGATCAGATGTAGCCGGGTCATTACACAGGCAGGTGATCAGATGTAGAGGGGACATTACACAGGCAGGTGATCAGATGTAGCCGGACATTACACAGGCAGGTGATCAGATGTAGAGGGGACATTACACAGGCAGGTGATCAGATGTAGCCGGACATTACACAGGCAGGTGATCAGATGTAGAGGGGACATTACACAGGCAGGTGATCAGATGTAGAGGGGACATTACACAGGCAGGTGATCAGATGTAGAGGGGACATTACACAGGCAGGTGATCAGATGTAGAGGGGACATTACACAGGCAGGTGATCAGATGTAGCCGGGTCATTACACAGGCAGGTGATCAGATGTAGAGGGGACATTACACAGGCAGGTGATCAGATGTAGCCGGACATTACACAGGCAGGTGATCAGATGTAGCCGGGACATTACACAGGCAGGTGATCAGATGTAGCCGGACATTACACAGGCAGGTGATCAGATGTAGAGGGGACATTACACAGGCAGGTGATCAGATGTAGCCGGGACATTACACAGGCAGGTGATCAGATGTAGCCGGGACATTACACAGGCAGGTGATCAGATGTAGCCGGGACATTACACAGGCAGGTGATCAGATGTAGAGGGGACATTACACAGGCAGGTGATCAGATGTAGCCGGGTCATTACACAGGCAGGTGATCAGATGTAGAGGGGACATTACACAGGCAGGTGATCAGATGTAGAGGGGACATTACACAGGCAGGTGATCAGATGTAGCCGGACATTACACAGGCAGGTGATCAGATGTAGCCGGGACATTACACAGGCAGGTGATCAGATGTAGCCGGACATTACACAGGCAGGTGATCAGATGTAGCCGGACATTACACAGGCAGGTGATCAGATGTAGCCGGACATTACACAGGCAGGTGATCAGATGTAGCCGGACATTACACAGGCAGGTGATCAGATGTAGCCGGACATTACACAGGCAGGTGATCAGATGTAGAGGGGACATTACACAGGCAGGTGATCAGATGTAGCCGGGACATTACACAGGCAGGTGATCAGATGTAGCCGGACATTACACAGGCAGGTGATCAGATGTAGCCGGACATTACACAGGCAGGTGATCAGATGTAGAGGGGACATTACACAGGCAGGTGATCAGATGTAGAGGGGACATTACACAAGCAGGTGATCAGATGTAGCCGGGACATTACACAGGCAGGTGATCAGATGTAGCCGGACATTACACAGGCAGGTGATCAGATGTAGAGGGGACATTACACAGGCAGGTGATCAGATGTAGCCGGACATTACACAGGCAGGTGATCAGATGTAGCCGGACATTACACAGGCAGGTGATCAGATGTAGAGGGGACATTACACAGGCAGGTGGTCAGATGTAGCCGGACATTATACAGGCAGGTGATCAGATGTAGAGGGGACATTACACAGGCAGGTGATCAGATGTAGCCGGGACATTACACAGGCAGGTGATCAGATGTAGAGGGGACATTACACAGGCAGGTGATCAGATGTAGCCGGGACATTACACAGGCAGGTGATCAGATGTAGAGGGGACATTACACAGGCAGGTGATCAGATGTAGAGGGGACATTACACAGGCAGGTGATCAGATGTAGAGGGGACATTACACAGGCAGGTGATCAGATGTAGAGGGGACATTACACAGGCAGGTGATCAGATGTAGCCGGACATTACACAGGCAGGTGATCAGATGTAGCCGGGACATTACACAGGCAGGTGATCAGATGTAGCCGGACATTACACAGGCAGGTGATCAGATGTAGAGGGGACATTACACAGGCAGGTGATCAGATGTAGCCGGGATATTTACACAGGCAGGTGATCAGATGTAGCCGGGACATTACACAGGCAGGTGATCAGATGTAGAGGGGACATTACACAGGCAGGTGATCAGATGTAGAGGGGACATTACACAGGCAGGTGATCAGATGTAGCCGGACATTACACAGGCAGGTGATCAGATGTAGAGGGGACATTACACAGGCAGGTGATCAGATGTAGAGGGGACATTACACAGGCAGGTGATCAGATGTAGCCGGACATTACACAGGCAGGTGATCAGATATAGAGGGGACATTACACAGGCAGGTGATCAGATGTAGCCGGACATTACACAGGCAGGTGATCAGATGTAGAGGGGACATTACACAGGCAGGTGATCAGATGTAGCCGGACATTACACAGGCAGGTGGTCAGATGTAGAGGGGACATTACACAGGCAGGTGATCAGATGTAGCCGGACATTACACAGGCAGGTGATCAGATGTAGAGGGGACATTACACAGGCAGGTGATCAGATGTAGCCGGACATTACACAGGCAGGTGGTCAGATGTAGAGGGGACATTACACAGGCAGGTGATCAGATGTAGCCGGACATTACACAGGCAGGTGATCAGATGTAGCCGGACATTACACAGGCAGGTGATCAGATGTAGCCGGACATTACACAGGCAGGTGATCAGATGTAGAGGGGACATTACACAGGCAGGTGATCAGATGTAGAGGGGACATTACACAGGCAGGTGATCAGATGTAGAGGGGACATTACACAGGCAGGTGATCAGATGTAGAGGGGACATTACACAGGCAGGTGATCAGATGTAGAGGGGACATTACACAGGCAGGTGATCAGATGTAGAGGGGACATTACACAGGCAGGTGATCAGATGTAGAGGGGACATTACACAGGCAGGTGGTCAGATGTAGCCGGACATTACACAGGCAGGTGATCAGATGTAGCCGGACATTACACAGGCAGGTGATCAGATGTAGCCGGGACATTACACAGGCAGGTGATCAGATGTAGAGGGGACATTACACAAGCAGGTGATCAGATGTAGCCGGACATTACACAGGCAGGTGATCAGATGTAGAGGGGACATTACACAAGCAGGTGATCAGATGTAGCCGGGACATTACACAGGCAGGTGATCAGATGTAGCCGGACATTACACAGGCAGGTGATCAGATGTAGAGGGGACATTACACAGGCAGGTGATCAGATGTAGCCGGACATTACACAGGCAGGTGATCAGATGTAGCCGGACATTACACAGGCAGGTGATCAGATGTAGAGGGGACATTACACAGGCAGGTGATCAGATGTAGAGGGGACATTACACAGGCAGGTGATCAGATGTAGAGGGGACATTACACAGGCAGGTGATCAGATGTAGCCGGACATTACACAGGCAGGTGATCAGATGTAGCCGGACATTACACAGGCAGGTGATCAGATGTAGAGGGGACATTACACAGGCAGGTGATCAGATGTAGAGGGGACATTACACAGGCAGGTGATCAGATGTAGCCGGACATTACACAGGCAGGTGATCAGATGTAGCCGGGTCATTACACAGGCAGGTGATCAGATGTAGAGGGGACATTACACAGGCAGGTGATCAGATGTAGCCGGGTCATTACACAGGCAGGTGGTCAGATGTAGCCGGGACATTACACAGGCAGGTGATCAGATGTAGCCGGACATTACACAGGCAGGTGATCAGATGTAGAGGGGACATTACACAGGCAGGTGATCAGATGTAGAGGGGACATTACACAGGCAGGTGATCAGATGTAGAGGGGACATTACACAGGCAGGTGATCAGATGTAGCCGGGACATTACACAGGCAGGTGATCAGATGTAGAGGGGACATTACACAGGCAGGTGATCAGATGTAGCCGGGACATTACACAGGCAGGTGATCAGATGTAGCCGGACATTACACAGGCAGGTGATCAGATGTAGCCGGGACATTACACAGGCAGGTGATCAGATGTAGCCGGGACATTACACAGGCAGGTGATCAGATGTAGAGGGGACATTACACAAGCAGGTGATCAGATGTAGCCGGGACATTACACAGGCAGGTGATCAGATGTAGAGGGGACATTACACAGGCAGGTGATCAGATGTAGCCGGACATTACACAGGCAGGTGATCAGATGTAGCCGGGACATTACACAGGCAGGTGATCAGATGTAGCCGGGTCATTACACAGGCAGGTGATCAGATGTAGAGGGGACATTACACAGGCAGGTGATCAGATGTAGCCGGACATTACACAGGCAGGTGATCAGATGTAGAGGGGACATTACACAGGCAGGTGATCAGATGTAGCCGGACATTACACAGGCAGGTGATCAGATGTAGCCGGGTCATTACACAGGCAGGTGATCAGATGTAGAGGGGACATTACACAGGCAGGTGATCAGATGTAGCCGGGTCATTACACAGGCAGGTGGTCAGATGTAGCCGGGACATTACACAGGCAGGTGATCAGATGTAGCCGGACATTACACAGGCAGGTGATCAGATGTAGAGGGGACATTACACAGGCAGGTGATCAGATGTAGAGGGGACATTACACAGGCAGGTGATCAGATGTAGAGGGGACATTACACAGGCAGGTGATCAGATGTAGAGGGGACATTACACAGGCAGGTGATCAGATGTAGAGGGGACATTACACAGGCAGGTGATCAGATGTAGCCGGACATTACACAGGCAGGTGATCAGATGTAGAGGGGACATTACACAGGCAGGTGATCAGATGTAGAGGGGACATTACACAGGCAGGTGATCAGATGTAGAGGGGACATTACACAGGCAGGTGGTCAGATGTAGCCGGGATATTTACACAGGCAGGTGATCAGATGTAGCCGGGACATTACACAGGCAGGTGATCAGATGTAGAGGGGACATTACACAGGCAGGTGATCAGATGTAGAGGGGACATTACACAGGCAGGTGATCAGATGTAGCCGGACATTACACAGGCAGGTGATCAGATGTAGAGGGGACATTACACAGGCAGGTGATCAGATGTAGCCGGACATTACACAGGCAGGTGGTCAGATGTAGAGGGGACATTACACAGGCAGGTGATCAGATGTAGCCGGACATTACACAGGCAGGTGATCAGATGTAGCCGGACATTACACAGGCAGGTGATCAGATGTAGCCGGGACATTACACAGGCAGGTGATCAGATGTAGCCGGACATTACACAGGCAGGTGATCAGATGTAGAGGGGACATTACACAGGCAGGTGATCAGATGTAGCCGGACATTACACAGGCAGGTGATCAGATGTAGCCGGACATTACACAGGCAGGTGATCAGATGTAGCCGGACATTACACAGGCAGGTGATCAGATGTAGAGGGGACATTACACAAGCAGGTGATCAGATGTAGAGGGGACATTACACAGGCAGGTGATCAGATGTAGCCAGGACATTACACAGACAGGTGATCAGATGTAGAGGGGACATTACACAGGCAGGTGATCAGATGTAGCCGGACATTACACAGGCAGGTGATCAGATGTAGCCGGTCATTACACAGGCAGGTGATCAGATGTAGAGGGGACATTACACAGGCAGGTGATCAGATGTAGAGGGGACATTACACAGGCAGGTGATCAGATGTAGCCGGACATTACACAGGCAGGTGATCAGATGTAGCCGGACATTACACAGGCAGGTGATCAGATGTAGAGGGGACATTACACAGGCAGGTGATCAGATGTAGAGGGGACATTACACAGGCAGGTGGTCAGATGTAGCCGGGTCATTACACAGGCAGGTGATCAGATGTAGCCGGGACATTACACAGGCAGGTGGTCAGATGTAGCCGGGTCATTACACAGGCAGGTGATCAGATGTAGCCGGGTCATTACACAGGCAGGTGATCAGATGTAGCCGGACATTACACAGGCAGGTGATCAGATGTAGCCGGACATTACACAGGCAGGTGATCAGATGTAGCCGGACATTATACAGGCAGGTGATCAGATGTAGCCGGGACATTACACAGGCAGGTGATCAGATGTAGCCGGACATTACACAGGCAGGTGATCAGATGTAGCCGGACATTACACAGGCAGGTGATCAGATGTAGCCGGACATTACACAGGCAGGTGATCAGATGTAGAGGGGACATTACACAGGCAGGTGATCAGATGTAGCCGGACATTACACAGGCAGGTGGTCAGATGTAGCCGGGTCATTACACAGGCAGGTGGTCAGATGTAGCCGGACATTACACAGGCAGGTGATCAGATGTAGCCGGACATTACACAGGCAGGTGATCAGATGTAGAGGGGACATTACACAGGCAGGTGATCAGATGTAGCCGGACATTACACAGGCAGGTGATCAGATGTAGAGGGGACATTACACAGGCAGGTGATCAGATGTAGCCGGGACATTACACAGGCAGGTGATCAGATGTAGCCGGACATTACACAGGCAGGTGATCAGATGTAGAGGGGACATTACACAGGCAGGTGATCAGATGTAGCCGGACATTACACAGGCAGGTGATCAGATGTAGAGGGGACATTACACAGGCAGGTGATCAGATGTAGCCGGGACATTACACAGGCAGGTGATCAGATGTAGCCGGACATTACACAGGCAGGTGATCAGATGTAGAGGGGACATTACACAAGCAGGTGATCAGATGTAGCCGGGACATTACACAGGCAGGTGATCAGATGTAGCCGGGACATTACACAGGCAGGTGATCAGATGTAGCCGGGACATTACACAGGCAGGTGATCAGATGTAGAGGGGACATTACACAAGCAGGTGATCAGATGTAGCCGGGACATTACACAGGCAGGTGATCAGATGTAGAGGGGACATTACACAGGCAGGTGATCAGATGTAGCCGGACATTACACAGGCAGGTGATCAGATGTAGAGGGGACATTACACAGGCAGGTGATCAGATGTAGAGGGGACATTACACAGGCAGGTGATCAGATGTAGCCGGGTCATTACACAGGCAGGTGATCAGATGTAGAGGGGACATTACACAGGCAGGTGATCAGATGTAGCCGGACATTACACAGGCAGGTGATCAGATGTAGCCGGACATTACACAGGCAGGTGATCAGATGTAGCCGGGACATTACACAGGCAGGTGATCAGATGTAGAGGGGACATTACACAGGCAGGTGATCAGATGTAGCCGGACATTACACAAGCAGGTGATCAGATGTAGCCGGGACATTACACAGGCAGGTGATCAGATGTAGCCGGGACATTACACAGGCAGGTGATCAGATGTAGCCGGGACATTACACAGGCAGGTGATCAGATGTAGAGGGGACATTACACAAGCAGGTGATCAGATGTAGCCGGGACATTACACAGGCAGGTGATCAGATGTAGAGGGGACATTACACAGGCAGGTGATCAGATGTAGCCGGACATTACACAGGCAGGTGATCAGATGTAGAGGGGACATTACACAGGCAGGTGATCAGATGTAGCCGGGTCATTACACAGGCAGGTGATCAGATGTAGCCGGACATTACACAGGCAGGTGATCAGATGTAGAGGGGACATTACACAGGCAGGTGATCAGATGTAGAGGGGACATTACACAGGCAGGTGATCAGATGTAGAGGGGACATTACACAGGCAGGTGATCAGATGTAGAGGGGACATTACACAGGCAGGTGATCAGATGTAGAGGGGACATTACACAGGCAGGTGATCAGATGTAGCCGGGACATTACACAGGCAGGTGATCAGATGTAGAGGGGACATTACACAGGCAGGTGATCAGATGTAGCCGGACATTACACAGGCAGGTGATCAGATGTAGCCGGACATTACACAGGCAGGTGATCAGATGTAGAGGGGACATTACACAGGCAGGTGGTCAGATGTAGCCGGACATTACACAGGCAGGTGATCAGATGTAGAGGGGACATTACACAGGCAGGTGATCAGATGTAGCCGGGACATTACACAGGCAGGTGATCAGATGTAGAGGGGACATTACACAGGCAGGTGATCAGATGTAGAGGGGACATTACACAGGCAGGTGATCAGATGTAGAGGGGACATTACACAGGCAGGTGATCAGATGTAGAGGGGACATTACACAGGCAGGTGATCAGATGTAGAGGGGACATTACACAGGCAGGTGATCAGATGTAGCCGGGATATTTACACAGGCAGGTGATCAGATGTAGCCGGGACATTACACAGGCAGGTGATCAGATGTAGAGGGGACATTACACAGGCAGGTGATCAGATGTAGAGGGGACATTACACAGGCAGGTGATCAGATGTAGCCGGGACATTACACAGGCAGGTGATCAGATGTACCCGGACATTACACAGGCAGGTGATCAGATGTAGAGGGGACATTACACAGGCAGGTGATCAGATGTAGCCGGACATTACACAGGCAGGTGATCAGATGTAGCCGGGACATTACACAGGCAGGTGATCAGATGTAGAGGGGACATTACACAGGCAGGTGATCAGATGTAGAGGGGACATTACACAGGCAGGTGATCAGATGTAGAGGGGACATTACACAGGCAGGTGATCAGATGTAGCCGGGACATTACACAGGCAGGTGATCAGATGTAGAGGGGACATTACACAGGCAGGTGATCAGATGTAGCCGGGATATTTACACAGGCAGGTGATCAGATGTAGCCGGGACATTACACAGGCAGGTGATCAGATGTAGAGGGGACATTACACAGGCAGGTGATCAGATGTAGAGGGGACATTACACAGGCAGGTGATCAGATGTAGCCGGGACATTACACAGGCAGGTGATCAGATGTAGCCGGACATTACACAGGCAGGTGATCAGATGTAGAGGGGACATTACACAGGCAGGTGGTCAGATGTAGAGGGGACATTACACAGGCAGGTGGTCAGATGTAGCCGGGACATTACACAGGCAGGTGATCAGATGTAGAGGGGACATTACACAGGCAGGTGATCAGATGTAGAGGGGACATTACACAGGCAGGTGATCAGATGTAGAGGGGACATTACACAGGCAGGTGATCAGATGTAGAGGGGACATTACACAGGCAGGTGATCAGATGTAGAGGGGACATTACACAGGCAGGTGATCAGATGTAGAGGGGACATTACACAGGCAGGTGATCAGATGTAGCCGGGACATTACACAGGCAGGTGATCAGATGTAGAGGGGACATTACACAGGCAGGTGATCAGATGTAGCCGGACATTACACAGGCAGGTGATCAGATGTAGCCCGGACATTACACAGGCAGGTGATCAGATGTAGAGGGGACATTACACAGGCAGGTGATCAGATGTAGAGGGGACATTACACAGGCAGGTGATCAGATGTAGCCGGGACATTACACAGGCAGGTGATCAGATGTAGCCGGGACATTACACAGGCAGGTGATCAGATGTAGCCGGGACATTACACAGGCAGGTGATCAGATGTAGCCGGACATTACACAGGCAGGTGATCAGATGTAGAGGGGACATTACACAGGCAGGTGATCAGATGTAGAGGGGACATTACACAGGCAGGTGATCAGATGTAGAGGGGACATTACACAGGCAGGTGATCAGATGTAGCCCGGACATTACACAGGCAGGTGATCAGATGTAGAGGGGACATTACACAGGCAGGTGATCAGATGTAGAGGGGACATTACACAGGCAGGTGATCAGATGTAGCCGGACATTACACAGGCAGGTGATCAGATGTAGAGGGGACATTACACAGGCAGGTGATCAGATGTAGCCGGGACATTACACAAGCAGGTGATCAGATGTAGCCGGGACATTACACAGGCAGGTGATCAGATGTAGCCGGGACATTACACAGGCAGGTGATCAGATGTAGCCGGGACATTACACAGGCAGGTGATCAGATGTAGCCGGGACATTACACAGGCAGGTGATCAGATGTAGAGGGGACATTACACAGGCAGGTGATCAGATGTAGCCGGGACATTACACAGGCAGGTGATCAGATGTAGCCGGGACATTACACAGGCAGGTGGTCAGATGTAGAGGGGACATTACACAGGCAGGTGATCAGATGTAGCCGGGACATTACACAGGCAGGTGATCAGATGTAGCCGGGACATTACACAGGCAGGTGATCAGATGTAGAGGGGACATTACACAGGCAGGTGATCAGATGTAGCCGGGACATTACACAGGCAGGTGATCAGATGTAGAGGGGACATTACACAGGCAGGTGATCAGATGTAGAGGGGACATTACACAGGCAGGTGATCAGATGTAGCCGGGTCATTACACAGGCAGGTGATCAGATGTAGAGGGGACATTACACAGGCAGGTGATCAGATGTAGCCGGACATTACACAGGCAGGTGATCAGATGTAGAGGGGACATTACACAGGCAGGTGATCAGATGTAGCCGGACATTACACAGGCAGGTGATCAGATGTAGAGGGGACATTACACAGGCAGGTGATCAGATGTAGCCGGGACATTACACAGGCAGGTGATCAGATGTAGCCGGGACATTACACAGGCAGGTGATCAGATGTAGAGGGGACATTACACAGGCAGGTGATCAGATGTAGCCGGACATTACACAGGCAGGTGATCAGATGTAGAGGGGACATTACACAAGCAGGTGATCAGATGTAGCCGGGACATTACACAGGCAGGTGATCAGATGTAGCCGGGTCATTACACAGGCAGGTGATCAGATGTAGCCGGGACATTACACAGGCAGGTGATCAGATGTAGAGGGGACATTACACAAGCAGGTGATCAGATGTAGAGGGGACATTACACAGGCAGGTGATCAGATGTAGCCGGACATTACACAGGCAGGTGATCAGATGTAGAGGGGACATTACACAGGCAGGTGATCAGATGTAGCCGGACATTACACAGGCAGGTGATCAGATGTAGCCGGACATTACACAGGCAGGTGATCAGATGTAGAGGGGACATTACACAGGCAGGTGATCAGATGTAGCCGGACATTACACAGGCAGGTGGTCAGATGTAGAGGGGACATTACACAGGCAGGTGATCAGATGTAGCCGGGACATTACACAGGCAGGTGATCAGATGTAGAGGGGACATTACACAGGCAGGTGATCAGATGTAGCCGGACATTACACAGGCAGGTGATCAGATGTAGCCGGGATATTTACACAGGCAGGTGATCAGATGTAGCCGGGACATTACACAGGCAGGTGATCAGATGTAGAGGGGACATTACACAGGCAGGTGATCAGATGTAGAGGGGACATTACACAGGCAGGTGATCAGATGTAGAGGGGACATTACACAGGCAGGTGATCAGATGTAGAGGGGTCATTACACAGGCAGGTGATCAGATGTAGCCGGGACATTACACAGGCAGGTGATCAGATGTAGCCGGACATTACACAGGCAGGTGATCAGATGTAGCCGGACATTACACAGGCAGGTGATCAGATGTAGAGGAGACATTACACAGGCAGGTGATCAGATGTAGAGGGGACATTACACAGGCAGGTGATCAGATGTAGCCGGACATTACACAGGCAGGTGATCAGATGTAGAGGGGACATTACACAGGCAGGTGATCAGATGTAGCCGGACATTACACAGGCAGGTGATCAGATGTAGAGGGGACATTACACAGGCAGGTGATCAGATGTAGAGGGGACATTACACAGGCAGGTGATCAGATGTAGCCGGACATTACACAGGCAGGTGATCAGATGTAGCCGGACATTACACAGGCAGGTGATCAGATGTAGCCGGACATTACACAGGCAGGTGATCAGATGTAGAGGGGACATTACACAGGCAGGTGATCAGATGTAGAGGGGACATTACACAGGCAGGTGGTCAGATGTAGCCGGACATTACACAGGCAGGTGATCAGATGTAGCCGGACATTACACAGGCAGGTGATCAGATGTAGCCGGACATTACACAGGCAGGTGATCAGATGTAGCCGGGACATTACACAGGCAGGTGATCAGATGTAGAGGGGACATTACACAGGCAGGTGATCAGATGTAGAGGGGACATTACACAGGCAGGTGGTCAGATGTAGCCGGGACATTACACAGGCAGGTGATCAGATGTAGCCGGACATTACACAGGCAGGTGATCAGATGTAGCCGGGACATTACACAGGCAGGTGATCAGATGTAGAGGGGACATTACACAAGCAGGTGATCAGATGTAGAGGGGACATTACACAAGCAGGTGATCAGATGTAGAGGGGACATTACACAGGCAGGTGATCAGATGTAGAGGGGACATTACACAGGCAGGTGATCAGATGTAGCCGGGACATTACACAGGCAGGTGATCAGATGTAGCCGGACATTACACAGGCAGGTGATCAGATGTAGAGGGGACATTACACAAGCAGGTGATCAGATGTAGCCGGGACATTACACAGGCAGGTGATCAGATGTAGCCGGGACATTACACAGGCAGGTGATCAGATGTAGCCGGACATTACACAGGCAGGTGATCAGATGTAGCCGGGACATTACACAGGCAGGTGATCAGATGTAGCCGGGACATTACACAGGCAGGTGATCAGATGTAGAGGGGACATTACACAAGCAGGTGATCAGATGTAGCCGGGACATTACACAGGCAGGTGATCAGATGTAGAGGGGACATTACACAGGCAGGTGATCAGATGTAGCCGGACATTACACAGGCAGGTGATCAGATGTAGAGGGGACATTACACAGGCAGGTGATCAGATGTAGAGGGGACATTACACAGGCAGGTGATCAGATGTAGCCGGGTCATTACACAGACAGGTGATCAGATGTAGAGGGGACATTACACAGGCAGGTGATCAGATGTAGAGGGGACATTACACAGGCAGGTGATCAGATGTAGCCGGGTCATTACACAGGCAGGTGATCAGATGTAGCCGGACATTACACAGGCAGGTGATCAGATGTAGAGGGGACATTACACAGGCAGGTGATCAGATGTAGCCGGACATTACACAGGCAGGTGATCAGATGTAGAGGGGACATTACACAGGCAGGTGATCAGATGTAGCCGGACATTACACAGGCAGGTGATCAGATGTAGAGGGGACATTACACAGGCAGGTGATCAGATGTAGCCGGGTCATTACACAGGCAGGTGATCAGATGTAGAGGGGACATTACACAGGCAGGTGATCAGATGTAGCCGGGACATTACACAGGCAGGTGATCAGATGTAGAGGGGACATTACACAGGCAGGTGATCAGATGTAGCCGGGTCATTACACAGGCAGGTGATCAGATGTAGAGGGGACATTACACAGGCAGGTGATCAGATGTAGAGGGGACATTACACAGGCAGGTGATCAGATGTAGCCGGGACATTACACAGGCAGGTGATCAGATGTAGAGAGGACATTACACAGGCAGGTGATCAGATGTAGAGAGGACATTACACAGGCAGGTGATCAGATGTAGAGGGGACATTACACAGGCAGGTGATCAGATGTAGCCGGACATTACACAGGCAGGTGATCAGATGTAGCCGGACATTACACAGGCAGGTGATCAGATGTAGAGGGGACATTACACAGGCAGGTGATCAGATGTAGCCGGACATTACACAGGCAGGTGATCAGATGTAGCCGGACATTACACAGGCAGGTGATCAGATGTAGCCGGGACATTACACAGGCAGGTGATCAGATGTAGCCGGGACATTACACAGGCAGGTGATCAGATGTAGAGGGGACATTACACAGGCAGGTGATCAGATGTAGAGGGGACATTACACAGGCAGGTGATCAGATGTAGAGGGGACATTACACAGGCAGGTGATCAGATGTAGCCGGGACATTACACAGACAGGTGATCAGATGTAGCCGGGACATTACACAGGCAGGTGATCAGATGTAGCCGGACATTACACAGGCAGGTGATCAGATGTAGAGGGGACATTACACAGGCAGGTGATCAGATGTAGCCGGACATTACACAGGCAGGTGATCAGATGTAGCCGGACATTACACAGGCAGGTGATCAGATGTAGCCGGGACATTACACAGGCAGGTGATCAGATGTAGCCGGGACATTACACAGGCAGGTGATCAGATGTAGAGGGGACATTACACAAGCAGGTGATCAGATGTAGCCGGGACATTACACAGGCAGGTGATCAGATGTAGCCGGGTCATTACACAGGCAGGTGATCAGATGTAGAGGGGACATTACACAGGCAGGTGATCAGATGTAGAGGGGACATTACACAAGCAGGTGATCAGATGTAGCCGGGACATTACACAGGCAGGTGATCAGATGTAGCCGGGACATTACACAGGCAGGTGATCAGATGTAGCCGGACATTACACAGGCAGGTGATCAGATGTAGAGGGGACATTACACAGGCAGGTGATCAGATGTAGCCGGACATTACACAGGCAGGTGATCAGATGTAGAGGGGACATTACACAGGCAGGTGGTCAGATGTAGCCGGACATTACACAGGCAGGTGATCAGATGTAGAGGGGACATTACACAGGCAGGTGATCAGATGTAGAGGGGACATTACACAGGCAGGTGATCAGATGTAGCCGGGACATTACACAGGCAGGTGATCAGATGTAGAGGGGACATTACACAGGCAGGTGATCAGATGTAGCCGGACATTACACAGGCAGGTGATCAGATGTAGCCGGGATATTTACACAGGCAGGTGATCAGATGTAGCCGGGACATTACACAGGCAGGTGATCAGATGTAGAGGGGACATTACACAGGCAGGTGATCAGATGTAGCCGGACATTACACAGGCAGGTGATCAGATGTAGAGGGGACATTACACAGGCAGGTGATCAGATGTAGCCGGACATTACACAGGCAGGTGATCAGATGTAGCCGGGACATTACACAGGCAGGTGATCAGATGTAGAGGGGACATTACACAGGCAGGTGGTCAGATGTAGAGGGGACATTACACAGGCAGGTGATCAGATGTAGAGGGGACATTACACAGGCAGGTGATCAGATGTAGCCGGACATTACACAGGCAGGTGATCAGATGTAGAGGGGACATTACACAGGCAGGTGATCAGATGTAGAGGGGACATTACACAGGCAGGTGATCAGATGTAGCCGGGACATTACACAGGCAGGTGATCAGATGTAGAGGGGACATTACACAGGCAGGTGATCAGATGTAGAGGGGACATTACACAGGCAGGTGATCAGATGTAGAGGGGACATTACACAGGCAGGTGATCAGATGTAGCCGGGACATTACACAGGCAGGTGATCAGATGTAGAGGGGACATTACACAGGCAGGTGGTCAGATGTAGCCGGGACATTACACAGGCAGGTGATCAGATGTAGCCGGGACATTACACAGGCAGGTGATCAGATGTAGAGGGGACATTACACAGGCAGGTGATCAGATGTAGAGGGGACATTACACAGGCAGGTGATCAGATGTAGCCGGGACATTACACAGGCAGGTGATCAGATGTAGAGGGGACATTACACAGGCAGGTGATCAGATGTAGAGGGGACATTACACAGGCAGGTGATCAGATGTAGAGGGGACATTACACAGGCAGGTGATCAGATGTAGCCCGGACATTACACAGGCAGGTGATCAGATGTAGCCGGGACATTACACAGGCAGGTGATCAGATGTAGAGGGGACATTACACAGGCAGGTGATCAGATGTAGAGGGGACATTACACAGGCAGGTGATCAGATGTAGAGGGGACATTACACAGGCAGGTGATCAGATGTAGCCGGGACATTACACAGGCAGGTGATCAGATGTAGCCGGGACATTACACAGGCAGGTGATCAGATGTAGCCGGGACATTACACAGGCAGGTGATCAGATGTAGCCGGGACATTACACAAGCAGGTGGTCAGATGTAGAGGGGACATTACACAGGCAGGTGATCAGATGTAGAGGGGACATTACACAGGCAGGTGATCAGATGTAGCCGGGTCATTACACAGGCAGGTGATCAGATGTAGAGGGGACATTACACAGGCAGGTGATCAGATGTAGCCGGGACATTACACAGGCAGGTGATCAGATGTAGAGGGGACATTACACAGGCAGGTGATCAGATGTAGAGGGGACATTACACAGGCAGGTGATCAGATGTAGCCGGGTCATTACACAGGCAGGTGATCAGATGTAGCCGGACATTACACAGGCAGGTGATCAGATGTAGAGGGGACATTACACAGGCAGGTGATCAGATGTAGCCGGGACATTACACAGGCAGGTGATCAGATGTAGCCGGACATTACACAGGCAGGTGATCAGATGTAGAGGGGACATTACACAGGCAGGTGATCAGATGTAGAGGGGACATTACACAGGCAGGTGATCAGATGTAGAGGGGACATTACACAGGCAGGTGATCAGATGTAGCCGGACATTACACAGGCAGGTGATCAGATGTAGAGGGGACATTACACAGGCAGGTGGTCAGATGTAGCCGGACATTACACAGGCAGGTGATCAGATGTAGAGGGGACATTACACAGGCAGGTGATCAGATGTAGAGGGGACATTACACAGGCAGGTGATCAGATGTAGAGGGGACATTACACAGGCAGGTGATCAGATGTAGAGGGGACATTACACAGGCAGGTGATCAGATGTAGCCGGACATTACACAGGCAGGTGATCAGATGTAGCCGGGATATTTACACAGGCAGGTGATCAGATGTAGCCGGGACATTACACAGGCAGGTGATCAGATGTAGAGGGGACATTACACAGGCAGGTGATCAGATGTAGCCGGACATTACACAGGCAGGTGATCAGATGTAGAGGGGACATTACACAGGCAGGTGATCAGATGTAGCCGGACATTACACAGGCAGGTGGTCAGATGTAGAGGGGACATTACACAGGCAGGTGGTCAGATGTAGCCGGGACATTACACAGGCAGGTGATCAGATGTAGAGGGGACATTACACAGGCAGGTGATCAGATGTAGCCGGGACATTACACAGGCAGGTGATCAGATGTAGAGGGGACATTACACAGGCAGGTGATCAGATGTAGAGGGGACATTACACAGGCAGGTGATCAGATGTAGCCCGGACATTACACAGGCAGGTGATCAGATGTAGCCGGGACATTACACAGGCAGGTGATCAGATGTAGAGGGGACATTACACAGGCAGGTGATCAGATGTAGAGGGGACATTACACAGGCAGGTGATCAGATGTAGAGGGGACATTACACAGGCAGGTGATCAGATGTAGCCGGGACATTACACAGGCAGGTGATCAGATGTAGCCGGGACATTACACAGGCAGGTGATCAGATGTAGCCGGGACATTACACAGGCAGGTGATCAGATGTAGCCGGGACATTACACAGGCAGGTGATCAGATGTAGCCGGGACATTACACAGGCAGGTGATCAGATGTAGCCGGGACATTACACAGGCAGGTGATCAGATGTAGAGGGGACATTACACAGGCAGGTGATCAGATGTAGCCGGACATTACACAGGCAGGTGATCAGATGTAGAGGGGACATTACACAGGCAGGTGATCAGATGTAGCCGGACATTACACAGGCAGGTGATCAGATGTAGAGGGGACATTACACAGGCAGGTGATCAGATGTAGCCGGGTCATTACACAAGCAGGTGATCAGATGTAGCCGGGACATTACACAGGCAGGTGATCAGATGTAGAGGGGACATTACACAGGCAGGTGATCAGATGTAGCCGGGTCATTACACAGGCAGGTGATCAGATGTAGCCGGGACATTACACAGGCAGGTGATCAGATGTAGAGGGGACATTACACAGGCAGGTGATCAGATGTAGCCGGGACATTACACAGGCAGGTGATCAGATGTAGAGGGGACATTACACAAGCAGGTGATCAGATGTAGCCGGGACATTACACAGGCAGGTGATCAGATGTAGCCGGACATTACACAGGCAGGTGATCAGATGTAGAGGGGACATTACACAGGCAGGTGATCAGATGTAGCCGGACATTACACAGGCAGGTGATCAGATGTAGCCGGGACATTACACAGGCAGGTGATCAGATGTAGAGGGGACATTACACAGGCAGGTGATCAGATGTAGAGGGGACATTACACAGGCAGGTGATCAGATGTAGCCGGACATTACACAGGCAGGTGATCAGATGTAGAGGGGACATTACACAGGCAGGTGATCAGATGTAGAGGGGACATTACACAGGCAGGTGATCAGATGTAGCCGGACATTACACAGGCAGGTGATCAGATGTAGAGGGGACATTACACAGGCAGGTGATCAGATGTAGCCGGACATTACACAGGCAGGTGATCAGATGTAGAGGGGACATTACACAGGCAGGTGATCAGATGTAGCCGGGACATTACACAGGCAGGTGATCAGATGTAGAGGGGACATTACACAGGCAGGTGATCAGATGTAGCCGGACATTACACAGGCAGGTGATCAGATGTAGAGGGGACATTACACAGGCAGGTGATCAGATGTAGAGGGGACATTACACAGGCAGGTGATCAGATGTAGCCGGACATTACACAGGCAGGTGATCAGATGTAGCCGGGACATTACACAGGCAGGTGATCAGATGTAGAGGGGACATTACACAGGCAGGTGATCAGATGTAGCCGGACATTACACAGGCAGGTGATCAGATGTAGCCGGGACATTACACAGGCAGGTGATCAGATGTAGCCGGGTCATTACACAGGCAGGTGATCAGATGTAGCCGGGACATTACACAGGCAGGTGATCAGATGTAGCCGGGACATTACACAGGCAGGTGATCAGATGTAGCCGGGTCATTACACAGGCAGGTGGTCAGATGTAGCCGGGACATTACACAGGCAGGTGATCAGATGTAGAGGGGACATTACACAGGCAGGTGATCAGATGTAGAGGGGACATTACACAGGCAGGTGATCAGATGTAGCCGGGACATTACACAGGCAGGTGATCAGATGTAGCCGGACATTACACAGGCAGGTGGTCAGATGTAGAGGGGACATTACACAGGCAGGTGGTCAGATGTAGCCGGACATTACACAGACAGGTGATCAGATGTAGAGGGGACATTACACAGGCAGGTGATCAGATGTAGAGGGGACATTACACAGGCAGGTGATCAGATGTAGAGGGGACATTACACAGGCAGGTGATCAGATGTAGCCGGGACATTACACAGGCAGGTGATCAGATGTAGCCGGACATTACACAGGCAGGTGATCAGATGTAGAGGGGACATTACACAGGCAGGTGGTCAGATGTAGCCGGGACATTACACAGGCAGGTGATCAGATGTAGAGGGGACATTACACAGGCAGGTGATCAGATGTAGAGGGGACATTACACAGGCAGGTGATCAGATGTAGCCGGACATTACACAGGCAGGTGATCAGATGTAGCCGGGACATTACACAGGCAGGTGATCAGATGTAGCCGGGACATTACACAGGCAGGTGATCAGATGTAGAGGGGACATTACACAGGCAGGTGATCAGATGTAGAGGGGACATTACACAGGCAGGTGATCAGATGTAGCCGGACATTACACAGGCAGGTGATCAGATGTAGCCGGACATTACACAGGCAGGTGATCAGATGTAGAGGGGACATTACACAGGCAGGTGATCAGATGTAGCCGGGACATTACACAGGCAGGTGATCAGATGTAGCCGGGACATTACACAGGCAGGTGGTCAGATGTAGCCGGACATTACACAGGCAGGTGATCAGATGTAGAGGGGACATTACACAGGCAGGTGATCAGATGTAGAGGGGACATTACACAGGCAGGTGATCAGATGTAGCCGGGACATTACACAGGCAGGTGATCAGATGTAGAGGGGACATTACACAGGCAGGTGATCAGATGTAGCCGGACATTACACAGGCAGGTGATCAGATGTAGCCGGACATTACACAGGCAGGTGATCAGATGTAGAGGGGACATTACACAGGCAGGTGATCAGATGTAGCCGGACATTACACAGGCAGGTGATCAGATGTAGCTGGACATTACACAGGCAGGTGATCAGATGTAGCCGGACATTACACAGGCAGGTGATCAGATGTAGCCGGGACATTACACAGGCAGGTGATCAGATGTAGCCGGGACATTACACAGGCAGGTGATCAGATGTAGCCGGGACATTACACAGGCAGGTGATCAGATGTAGCCGGGACATTACACAGGCAGGTGATCAGATGTAGAGGGGACATTACACAGGCAGGTGATCAGATGTAGAGGGGACATTACACAGGCAGGTGGTCAGATGTAGAGGGGACATTACACAGGCAGGTGATCAGATGTAGCCGGGACATTACACAGGCAGGTGGTCAGATGTAGCCGGGACATTACACAGGCAGGTGATCAGATGTAGCCGGGACATTACACAGGCAGGTGATCAGATGTAGAGTGGACATTACACAGGCAGGTGATCAGATGTAGCCGGGACATTACACAGGCAGGTGATCAGATGTAGCCGGACATTACACAGGCAGGTGATCAGATGTAGCCGGACATTACACAGGCAGGTGATCAGATGTAGAGGGGACATTACACAGGCAGGTGATCAGATGTAGCCGGACATTACACAGGCAGGTGATCAGATGTAGCCGGGACATTACACAGGCAGGTGATCAGATGTAGCCGGGACATTACACAGGCAGGTGATCAGATGTAGAGGGGACATTACACAGGCAGGTGATCAGATGTAGCCGGGACATTACACAGGCAGGTGATCAGATGTAGCCGGACATTACACAGGCAGGTGATCAGATGTAGAGGGGACATTACACAGGCAGGTGATCAGATGTAGCCGGACATTACACAGGCAGGTGATCAGATGTAGCCGGGACATTACACAGGCAGGTGATCAGATGTAGCCGGGACATTACACAGGCAGGTGATCAGATGTAGCCGGGTCATTACACAGGCAGGTGATCAGATGTAGCCGGGACATTACACAGGCAGGTGGTCAGATGTAGCCGGGACATTACACAGGCAGGTGATCAGATGTAGAGGGGACATTACACAGGCAGGTGATCAGATGTAGAGGGGACATTACACAGGCAGGTGATCAGATGTAGAGGGGACATTACACAGGCAGGTGATCAGATGTAGAGGGGACATTACACAGGCAGGTGATCAGATGTAGCCGGGACATTACACAGGCAGGTGATCAGATGTAGAGGGGACATTACACAGGCAGGTGATCAGATGTAGCCGGACATTACACAGGCAGGTGATCAGATGTAGCCGGACATTACACAGGCAGGTGGTCAGATGTAGCCGGACATTACACAGGCAGGTGATCAGATGTAGCCGGACATTACACAGGCAGGTGATCAGATGTAGAGGGGACATTACACAGGCAGGTGATCAGATGTAGCCGGACATTACACAGGCAGGTGATCAGATGTAGCCGGACATTACACAGGCAGGTGATCAGATGTAGAGGGGACATTACACAGGCAGGTGATCAGATGTAGCCGGACATTACACAGGCAGGTGATCAGATGTAGCCGGGACATTACACAGGCAGGTGATCAGATGTAGCCGGACATTACACAGGCAGGTGATCAGATGTAGAGGGGACATTACACAGGCAGGTGATCAGATGTAGCCGGACATTACACAGGCAGGTGATCAGATGTAGCCGGGACATTACACAGGCAGGTGATCAGATGTAGAGGGGACATTACACAGGCAGGTGATCAGATGTAGCCGGGACATTACACAGGCAGGTGATCAGATGTAGAGGGGACATTACACAGGCAGGTGATCAGATGTAGAGGGGACATTACACAGGCAGGTGATCAGATGTAGCCGGGACATTACACAGGCAGGTGATCAGATGTAGAGGGGACATTACACAGGCAGGTGATCAGATGTAGCCGGGACATTACACAGGCAGGTGATCAGATGTAGAGGGGACATTACACAGGCAGGTGATCAGATGTAGCCGGACATTACACAGGCAGGTGATCAGATGTAGCCGGGACATTACACAGGCAGGTGATCAGATGTAGCCGGACATTACACAGGCAGGTGATCAGATGTAGCCGGACATTACACAGGCAGGTGATCAGATGTAGAGGGGACATTACACAGGCAGGTGATCAGATGTAGAGGGGACATTACACAGGCAGGTGATCAGATGTAGAGGGGACATTACACAGGCAGGTGATCAGATGTAGAGGGGACATTACACAGGCAGGTGATCAGATGTAGCCGGGACATTACACAGGCAGGTGATCAGATGTAGAGGGGACATTACACAGGCAGGTGATCAGATGTAGCCGGGACATTACACAGGCAGGTGATCAGATGTAGCCGGACATTACACAGGCCGGTGATCAGATGTAGAGGGGACATTACACAGGCAGGTGATCAGATGTAGCCGGGACATTACACAGGCAGGTGATCAGATGTAGAGGGGACATTACACAGGCAGGTGATCAGATGTAGAGGGGACATTACACAGGCAGGTGATCAGATGTAGAGGGGACATTACACAGGCAGGTGGTCAGATGTAGCCGGACATTACACAGGCAGGTGGTCAGATGTAGCCGGACATTACACAGGCAGGTGATCAGATGTAGAGGGGACATTACACAGGCAGGTGATCAGATGTAGAGGGGACATTACACAGGCAGGTGATCAGATGTAGCCGGACATTACACAGGCAGGTGATCAGATGTAGCCGGGACATTACACAGGCAGGTGATCAGATGTAGCCGGACATTACACAGGCAGGTGATCAGATGTAGCCGGACATTACACAGGCAGGTGATCAGATGTAGAGGAGACATTACACAGGCAGGTGATCAGATGTAGCCGGGACATTACACAGGCAGGTGATCAGATGTAGCCGGACATTACACAGGCAGGTGATCAGATGTAGAGGGGACATTACACAGGCAGGTGATCAGATGTAGCCGGGACATTACACAGGCAGGTGATCAGATGTAGCCGGACATTACACAGGCAGGTGATCAGATGTAGAGGGGTCATTACACAGGCAGGTGATCAGATGTAGAGGGGACATTACACAGGCAGGTGATCAGATGTAGCCGGGACATTACACAGGCAGGTGATCAGATGTAGCCGGACATTACACAGGCAGGTGATCAGATGTAGAGGGGACATTACACAGGCAGGTGATCAGATGTAGAGGGGACATTACACAGGCAGGTGATCAGATGTAGCCGGACATTACACAGGCAGGTGATCAGATGTAGAGGGGACATTACACAGGCAGGTGATCAGATGTAGCCGGGACATTACACAGGCAGGTGATCAGATGTAGCCGGACATTACACAGGCAGGTGATCAGATGTAGCCGGGACATTACACAGGCAGGTGATCAGATGTAGAGGGGACATTACACAGGCAGGTGATCAGATGTAGCCGGACATTACACAGGCAGGTGATCAGATGTAGAGGGGACATTACACAGGCAGGTGATCAGATGTAGAGGGGACATTACACAGGCAGGTGATCAGATGTAGCCGGACATTACACAGGCAGGTGATCAGATGTAGCCAGGACATTACACAGGCAGGTGATCAGATGTAGAGGGGACATTACACAGGCAGGTGATCAGATGTAGCCGGGTCATTACACAGGCAGGTGATCAGATGTAGCCGGGTCATTACACAGGCAGGTGATCAGATGTAGAGGGGACATTACACAGGCAGGTGATCAGATGTAGCCGGACATTACACAGGCAGGTGATCAGATGTAGCCGGGACATTACACAGGCAGGTGATCAGATGTAGCCGGGTCATTACACAGGCAGGTGATCAGATGTAGAGGGGACATTACACAGGCAGGTGATCAGATGTAGCCGGACATTACACAGGCAGGTGATCAGATGTAGAGGGGACATTACACAGGCAGGTGATCAGATGTAGAGGGGACATTACACAGGCAGGTGATCAGATGTAGCCGGGACATTACACAGGCAGGTGATCAGATGTAGAGGGGACATTACACAGGCAGGTGATCAGATGTAGCCGGACATTACACAGGCAGGTGATCAGATGTAGCCGGACATTACACAGGCAGGTGATCAGATGTAGAGGGGACATTACACAGGCAGGTGATCAGATGTAGCCGGACATTACACAGGCAGGTGATCAGATGTAGCCGGGACATTACACAGGCAGGTGATCAGATGTAGAGGGGACATTACACAGGCAGGTGATCAGATGTAGCCGGATATTACACAGGCAGGTGATCAGATGTAGAGGGGACATTACACAGGCAGGTGATCAGATGTAGCCGGGACATTACACAGGCAGGTGGTCAGATGTAGAGGGGACATTACACAGGCAGGTGATCAGATGTAGAGGGGACATTACACAGGCAGGTGATCAGATGTAGCCGGACATTACACAGGCAGGTGATCAGATGTAGAGGGGACATTACACAGGCAGGTGATAAGATGTAGAGGGGACATTACACAGGCAGGTGATCAGATGTAGCCGGGACATTACACAGGCAGGTGATCAGATGTAGCCGGGACATTACAAAGGCAGGTGATCAGATGTAGAGGGGACATTACACAGGCAGGTGATCAGATGTAGCCGGACATTACACAGGCAGGTGATCAGATGTAGCCGGGACATTACACAGGCAGGTGATCAGATGTAGCCGGACATTACACAGGCAGGTGATCAGATGTAGAGGGGACATTACACAGGCAGGTGATCAGATGTAGCCGGGACATTACACAGGCAGGTGGTCAGATGTAGAGGGGACATTACACAGGCAGGTGATCAGATGTAGAGGGGACATTACACAGGCAGGTGATCAGATGTAGCCGGACATTACACAGGCAGGTGATCAGATGTAGAGGGGACATTACACAGGCAGGTGATAAGATGTAGAGGGGACATTACACAGGCAGGTGATCAGATGTAGCCGGGACATTACACAGGCAGGTGATCAGATGTAGCCGGGACATTACAAAGGCAGGTGATCAGATGTAGAGGGGACATTACACAGGCAGGTGATCAGATGTAGCCGGGACATTACACAGGCAGGTGATCAGATGTAGCCGGGACATTACACAGGCAGGTGATCAGATGTAGCCGGACATTACACAGGCAGGTGATCAGATGTAGAGGGGACATTACACAGGCAGGTGATCAGATGTAGCCGGACATTACACAGGCAGGTGATCAGATGTAGCCGGACATTACACAGGCAGGTGATCAGATGTAGAGGGGACATTACACAGGCAGGTGATCAGATGTAGCCGGACATTACACAGGCAGGTGATCAGATGTAGAGGGGACATTACACAGGCAGGTGATCAGATGAAGCCGGGACATTACACAGGCAGGTGATCAGATGTAGAGGGGACATTACACAGGCAGGTGATCAGATGTAGCCGGACATTACACAGGCAGGTGATCAGATGTAGCCGGGTCATTACACAGGCAGGTGATCAGATGTAGCCGGGACATTACACAGGCAGGTGATCAGATGTAGCCGGACATTACACAGGCAGGTGATCAGATGTAGCCGGGTCATTACACAGGCAGGTGATCAGATGTAGCCGGACATTACACAGGCAGGTGATCAGATGTAGCCGGGACATTACACAGGCAGGTGATCAGATGTAGAGGGGACATTACACAGGCAGGTGATCAGATGTAGCCGGACATTACACAGGCAGGTGATCAGATGTAGCCGGACATTACACAGGCAGGTGATCAGATGTAGAGGGGATATTACACAGGCAGGTGGTCAGATGTAGAGGGGACATTACACAGGCAGGTGATCAGATGTAGCCGGGACATTACACAGGCAGGTGATCAGATGTAGCCGGGACATTACACAGGCAGGTGATCAGATGTAGCCGGGTCATTACACAGGCAGGTGATCAGATGTAGCCGGGTCATTACACAGGCAGGTGATCAGATGTAGAGGGGACATTACACAAGCAGGTGATCAGATGTAGAGGGGACATTACACAGGCAGGTGATCAGATGTAGCCGGACATTACACAGGCAGGTGATCAGATGTAGCCGGACATTACACAGGCAGGTGATCAGATGTAGCCGGGACATTACACAGGCAGGTGATCAGATGTAGCCGGGTCATTACACAGGCAGGTGATCAGATGTAGAGGGGACATTACACAGGCAGGTGATCAGATGTAGCCGGACATTACACAGGCAGGTGATCAGATGTAGCCGGGACATTACACAGGCAGGTGATCAGATGTAGAGGAGACATTACACAGGCAGGTGATCAGATGTAGCCGGACATTACACAGGCAGGTGATCAGATGTAGCCGGGACATTACACAGGCAGGTGATCAGATGTAGCCGGACATTACACAGGCAGGTGATCAGATGTAGAGGGGACATTACACAGGCAGGTGATCAGATGTAGAGGGGACATTACACAGGCAGGTGGTCAGATGTAGCCGGGACATTACACAGGCAGTTGATCAGATGTAGCCGGACATTACACAGGCAGGTGATCAGATGTAGCCGGACATTACACAGGCAGGTGATCAGATGTAGCCGGACATTACACAGGCAGGTGATCAGATGTAGAGGGGACATTACACAGGCAGGTGATAAGATGTAGAGGGGACATTACACAGGCAGGTGATCAGATGTAGAGGGGACATTACACAGGCAGGTGATCAGATGTAGCCGGACATTACACAGGCAGGTGATCAGATGTAGAGGGGACATTACACAGGCAGGTGATCAGATGTAGCCGGACATTACACAGGCAGGTGATCAGATGTAGCCGGGACATTACACAGGCAGGTGATCAGATGTAGAGGGGACATTACACAGGCAGGTGGTCAGATGTAGCCGGGACATTACACAGGCAGGTGATCAGATGTAGAGGGGACATTACACAGGCAGGTGATCAGATGTAGCCGGGACATTACACAGGCAGGTGATCAGATGTAGCCGGACATTACACAGGCAGGTGATCAGATGTAGAGGAGACATTACACAGGCAGGTGATCAGATGTAGCCGGACATTACACAGGCAGGTGATCAGATGTAGCCGGACATTACACAGGCAGGTGATCAGATGTAGCCGGACATTACACAGGCAGGTGATCAGATGTAGCCGGGACATTACACAGGCAGGTGATCAGATGTAGAGGGGACATTACACAGGCAGGTGATCAGATGTAGCCGGACATTACACAGGCAGGTGATCAGATGTAGCCGGACATTACACAGGCAGGTGATCAGATGTAGCCGGACATTACACAGGCAGGTGATCAGATGTAGCCGGACATTACACAGGCAGGTGATCAGATGTAGCCGGGACATTACACAGGCAGGTGATCAGATGTAGAGGGGACATTACACAGGCAGGTGATCAGATGTAGAGGGGACATTACACAGGCAGGTGATCAGATGTAGAGGGGACATTACACAGGCAGGTGATCAGATGTAGCCGGACATTACACAGGCAGGTGATCAGATGTAGAGGGGACATTACACAGGCAGGTGATCAGATGTAGCCGGACATTACACAGGCAGGTGATCAGATGTAGCCGGGACATTACACAGGCAGGTGATCAGATGTAGCCGGGACATTACACAGGCAGGTGATCAGATGTAGCCGGACATTACACAGGCAGGTGATCAGATGTAGCCGGGACATTACACAGGCAGGTGATCAGATGTAGCCGGGACATTACACAGGCAGGTGATCAGATGTAGCCGGGACATTACACAGGCAGGTGATCAGATGTAGCCGGGACATTACACAGGCAGGTGATCAGATGTAGAGGGGACATTACACAGGCAGGTGATCAGATGTAGAGGGGACATTACACAGGCAGGTGGTCAGATGTAGCCGGGACATTACACAGGCAGGTTGTCAGATGTAGCCGGACATTACACAGGCAGGTGATCAGATGTAGCCGGGACATTACACAGGCAGGTGATCAGATGTAGCCGGGACATTACACAGGCAGGTGATCAGATGTAGCCGGGACATTACACAGGCAGGTGATCAGATGTAGAGGGGACATTACACAGGCAGGTGATCAGATGTAGCCGGACATTACACAGGCAGGTGATCAGATGTAGCCGGGACATTACACAGGCAGGTGATCAGATGTAGCCGGACATTACACAGGCAGGTGATCAGATGTAGCCGGACATTACACAGGCAGGTGATCAGATGTAGCCGGGACATTACACAGGCAGGTGATCAGATGTAGAGGGGACATTACACAGGCAGGTGATCAGATGTAGCCGGACATTACACAGGCAGGTGATCAGATGTAGAGGGGACATTACACAGGCAGGTGATCAGATGTAGAGGGGACATTACACAGGCAGGTGATCAGATGTAGCCGGACATTACACAGGCAGGTGATCAGATGTAGCCGGGACATTACACAGGCAGGTGATCAGATGTAGAGGGGACATTACACAGGCAGGTGATCAGATGTAGCCGGACATTACACAGGCAGGTGATCAGATGTAGCCGGACATTACACAGGCAGGTGATCAGATGTAGCCGGGACATTACACAGGCAGGTGATCAGATGTAGAGGAGACATTACACAGGCAGGTGATCAGATGTAGCCGGGACATTACACAGGCAGGTGATCAGATGTAGCCGGGACATTACACAGGCAGGTGATCAGATGTAGCCGGGACATTACACAGGCAGGTGATCAGATGTAGCCGGGACATTACACAGGCAGGTGATCAGATGTAGAGGGGACATTACACAGGCAGGTGATCAGATGTAGCCGGGACATTACACAGGCAGGTGATCAGATGTAGAGGAGACATTACACAGGCAGGTGATCAGATGTAGAGGGGACATTACACAGGCAGGTGATCAGATGTAGAGGAGACATTACACAGGCAGGTGATCAGATGTAGCCGGGACATTACACAGGCAGGTGATCAGATGTAGCCGGGACATTACACAGGCAGGTGATCAGATGTAGCCGGACATTACACAGGCAGGTGATCAGATGTAGCCGGACATTACACAGGCAGGTGATCAGATGTAGCCGGACATTACACAGGCAGGTGATCAGATGTAGAGGGGACATTACACAGGCAGGTGATCAGATGTAGAGGGGACATTACACAGGCAGGTGATCAGATGTAGAGGGGACATTACACAGGCAGGTGATCAGATGTAGAGGGGACATTACACAGGCAGGTGATCAGATGTAGAGGGGACATTACACAGGCAGGTGATCAGATGTAGAGGGGACATTACACAGGCAGGTGATCAGATGTAGAGGGGACATTACACAGGCAGGTGATCAGATGTAGCCGGACATTACACAGGCAGGTGGTCAGATGTAGAGGGGACATTACACAGGCAGGTGATCAGATGTAGCCGGGACATTACACAGGCCGGTGATCAGATGTAGAGGGGACATTACACAGGCAGGTGATCAGATGTAGCTGGACATTACACAGGCAGGTGATCAGATGTAGCCGGGACATTACACAGGCAGGTGATCAGATGTAGAGGGGACATTACACAGGCAGGTGATCAGATGTAGAGGGGACATTACACAGGCAGGTGATCAGATGTAGCCGGGACATTACACAGGCAGGTGATCAGATGTAGAGGGGACATTACACAGGCAGGTGATCAGATGTAGAGGGGACATTACACAGGCAGGTGATCAGATGTAGCCGGACATTACACAGGCAGGTGATCAGATGTAGCCGGGACATTACACAGGCAGGTGATCAGATGTAGCCGGGACATTACACAGGCAGGTGATCAGATGTAGAGGGGACATTACACAGGCAGGTGATCAGATGTAGAGGAGACATTACACAGGCAGGTGATCAGATGTAGAGGAGACATTACACAGGCAGGTGATCAGATGTAGCCGGGACATTACACAGGCAGGTGATCAGATGTAGCCGGACATTACACAGGCAGGTGATCAGATGTAGAGGGGACATTACACAGGCAGGTGATCAGATGTAGAGGGGACATTACACAGGCAGGTGATCAGATGTAGAGGGGACATTACACAGGCAGGTGATCGGATGTAGAGGGGACATTACACAGGCAGGTGATCAGATGTAGCCGGACATTACACAGGCAGGTGATCAGATGTAGCCGGGACATTACACAGGCAGGTGATCAGATGTAGAGGGGACATTACACAGGCAGGTGATCAGATGTAGCCGGACATTACACAGGCAGGTGATCAGATGTAGCCGGGACATTACACAGGCAGGTGGTCAGATGTAGCCGGGACATTACACAGGCAGGTGATCAGATGTAGAGGGGACATTACACAGGCAGGTGATCAGATGTAGCCGGGACATTACACAGGCAGGTGATCAGATGTAGCCGGACATTACACAGGCAGGTGATCAGATGTAGCCGGACATTACACAGGCAGGTGATCAGATGTAGAGGGGACATTACACAGGCAGGTGATCAGATGTAGAGGGGACATTACACAGGCAGGTGATCAGATGTAGCCGGGACATTACACAGGCAGGTGATCAGATGTAGCCGGACATTACACAGGCAGGTGATCAGATGTAGAGGGGACATTACACAGGCAGGTGATCAGATGTAGCCGGGACATTACACAGGCAGGTGATCAGATGTAGAGGGGACATTACACAGGCAGGTGATCAGATGTAGAGGGGACATTACACAGGCAGGTGATCAGATGTAGAGGGGACATTACACAGGCAGGTGGTCAGATGTAGCCGGACATTACACAGGCAGGTGATCAGATGTAGAGGGGACATTACACAGGCAGGTGATCAGATGTAGAGGGGACATTACACAGGCAGGTGATCAGATGTAGCCGGGACATTACACAGGCAGGTGATCAGATGTAGCCGGACATTACACATGCAGGTGATCAGATGTAGAGGGGACATTACACAGGCAGGTGATCAGATGTAGAGGGGACATTACACAGGCAGGTGATCAGATGTAGAGGGGACATTACACAGGCAGGTGATCAGATGTAGCCGGGACATTACACAGGCAGGTGATCAGATGTAGAGGGGACATTACACAGGCAGGTGATCAGATGTAGCCGGGACATTACACAGGCAGGTGATCAGATGTAGCCGGGACATTACACAGGCAGGTGATCGGATGTAGAGGGGACATTACACAGGCAGGTGATCAGATGTAGCCGGACATTACACAGGCAGGTGATCAGATGTAGCCGGGACATTACACAGGCAGGTGATCAGATGTAGAGGGGACATTACACAGGCAGGTGATCAGATGTAGAGGGGACATTACACAGGCAGGTGATCAGATGTAGCCGGACATTACACAGGCAGGTGATCAGATGTAGCCGGGACATTACACAGGCAGGTGATCAGATGTAGAGGGGACATTACACAGGCAGGTGATCAGATGTAGAGGGGACATTACACAGGCAGGTGATCAGATGTAGAGGGGACATTACACAGGCAGGTGATCAGATGTAGCCGGGACATTACACAGGCAGGTGATCAGATGTAGCCGGGACATTACACAGGCAGGTGATCAGATGTAGCCGGGACATTACACAGGCAGGTGATCAGATGTAGCCGGGACATTACACAGGCAGGTGATCAGATGTAGCCGGACATTACACAGGCAGGTGATCAGATGTAGAGGGGACATTACACAGGCAGGTGGTCAGATGTAGCCGGACATTACACATGCAGGTGATCAGATGTAGAGGGGACATTACACAGGCAGGTGATCAGATGTAGCCGGACATTACACAGGCAGGTGATCAGATGAAGCCGGACATTACACAGGCAGGTGATCAGATGTAGCCGGGTCATTACACAGGCAGGTGATCAGATGTAGCCGGACATTACACAGGCAGGTGATCAGATGTAGCCGGACATTACACAGGCAGGTGGTCAGATGTAGAGGGGACATTACACAGGCAGGTGATCAGATGTAGCCGGGACATTACACAGGCAGGTGATCAGATGTAGCCGGGACATTACACAGGCAGGTGATCGGATGTAGAGGGGACATTACACAGGCAGGTGATCAGATGTAGCCGGGACATTACACAGGCAGGTGATCGGATGTAGAGGGGACATTACACAGGCAGGTGATCAGATGTAGCCGGGACATTACACAGGCAGGTGATCAGATGTAGCCGGACATTACACATGCAGGTGATCAGATGTAGAGGGGACATTACACAGGCAGGTGATCAGATGTAGAGGGGACATTACACAGGCAGGTGATCAGATGTAGAGGGGACATTACACAGGCAGGTGATCAGATGTAGCCGGGACATTACACAGGCAGGTGATCAGATGTAGAGGGGACATTACACAGGCAGGTGATCAGATGTAGAGGAGACATTACACAGGCAGGTGATCAGATGTAGAGGAGACATTACACAGGCAGGTGATCAGATGTAGCCGGACATTACACAGGCAGGTGATCAGATGTAGCCGGGACATTACACAGGCAGGTGATCAGATGTAGCCGGGACATTACACAGGCAGGTGATCGGATGTAGAGGGGACATTACACAGGCAGGTGATCAGATGTAGCCGGACATTACACAGGCAGGTGATCAGATGTAGCCGGGACATTACACAGGCAGGTGATCAGATGTAGAGGGGACATTACACAGGCAGGTGATCAGATGTAGAGGGGACATTACACAGGCAGGTGATCAGATGTAGCCGGACATTACACAGGCAGGTGATCAGATGTAGCCGGGACATTACACAGGCAGGTGATCAGATGTAGAGGGGACATTACACAGGCAGGTGATCAGATGTAGAGGGGACATTACACAGGCAGGTGATCAGATGTAGAGGGGACATTACACAGGCAGGTGATCAGATGTAGCCGGGACATTACACAGGCAGGTGATCAGATGTAGCCGGGACATTACACAGGCAGGTGATCAGATGTAGCCGGACATTACACAGGCAGGTGATCAGATGTAGAGGGGACATTACACAGGCAGGTGGTCAGATGTAGCCGGACATTACACATGCAGGTGATCAGATGTAGAGGGGACATTACACAGGCAGGTGATCAGATGTAGCCGGACATTACACAGGCAGGTGATCAGATGAAGCCGGACATTACACAGGCAGGTGATCAGATGTAGCCGGGTCATTACACAGGCAGGTGATCAGATGTAGCCGGACATTACACAGGCAGGTGATCAGATGTAGCCGGACATTACACAGGCAGGTGATCAGATGTAGCCGGGACATTACACAGGCAGGTGATCAGATGTAGAGGGGACATTACACAGGCAGGTGATCAGATGTAGAGGGGACATTACACAGGCAGGTGATCAGATGTAGCCGGACATTACACAGGCAGGTGATCAGATGTAGAGGGGACATTACACAGGCAGGTGATCAGATGTAGCCGGACATTACACAGGCAGGTGATCAGATGTAGAGGGGACATTACACAGGCAGGTGGTCAGATGTAGAGGGGACATTACACAGGCAGGTGATCAGATGTAGCCGGACATTACACAGGCAGGTGATCAGATGTAGCCGGGACATTACACAGGCAGGTGATCAGATGTAGAGGGGACATTACACATGCAGGTGATCAGATGTAGAGGGGACATTACACAGGCAGGTGATCAGATGTAGCCGGGACATTACACAGGCAGGTGATCAGATGTAGCCGGGACATTACACAGGCAGGTGATCAGATGTAGCCGGACATTACACAGGCAGGTGATCAGATGTAGCCGGACATTACACAGGCAGGTGATCAGATGTAGCCGGACATTACACAGGCAGGTGATCAGATGTAGCCGGGACATTACACAGGCAGGTGATCAGATGTAGAGAGGACATTACACATGCAGGTGATCAGATGTAGCCGGGACATTACACAGGCAGGTGATCAGATGTAGAGGGGACATTACACAGGCAGGTGATCAGATGTAGAGGGGACATTACACAGGCAGGTGATCAGATGTAGCCGGGACATTACACAGGCAGGTGATCAGATGTAGAGGGGACATTACACAGGCAGGTGGTCAGATGTAGCCGGACATTACACAGGCAGGTGATCAGATGTAGCCGGGACATTACACAGGCAGGTGATCAGATGTAGAGGGGTCATTACACAGGCAGGTGATCAGATGTAGCCGGGACATTACACAGGCAGGTGATCAGATGTAGCCGGACATTACACAGGCAGGTGATCAGATGTAGCCGGACATTACACAGGCAGGTGATCAGATGTAGCCGGACATTACACAGGCAGGTGATCAGATGTAGAGGGGACATTACACAGGCAGGTGATCAGATGTAGAGGGGACATTACACAGGCAGGTGATCAGATGTAGAGGGGACATTACACAGGCAGGTGATCAGATGTAGCCGGGACATTACACAGGCAGGTGATCAGATGTAGCCGGGACATTACACAGGCAGGTGATCAGATGTAGAGGGGACATTACACAGGCAGGTGATCAGATGTAGAGGGGACATTACACAGGCAGGTGATCAGATGTAGCCGGACATTACACAGGCAGGTGATCAGATGTAGCCGGACATTACACAAGCAGGTGATCAGATGTAGAGGGGACATTACACAGGCAGGTGATCAGATGTAGAGGGGACATTACACAGGCAGGTGATCAGATGTAGAGGGGACATTACACAGGCAGGTGATCAGATGTAGCCGGACATTACACAGGCAGGTGATCAGATGTAGCCGGACATTACACAGGCAGGTGATCAGATGTAGCCGGACATTACACAAGCAGGTGATCAGATGTAGAGGGGACATTACACAGGCAGGTGATCAGATGTAGAGGGGACATTACACAGGCAGGTGATCAGATGTAGAGGGGACATTACACAGGCAGGTGATCAGATGTAGCCGGGACATTACACAGGCAGGTGATCAGATGTAGAGGGGACATTACACAGGCAGGTGATCAGATGTAGCCGGGACATTACACAGGCAGGTGATCAGATGTAGAGGAGACATTACACAGGCAGGTGATCAGATGTAGCCGGGACATTACACAGGCAGGTGATCAGATGTAGAGGGGACATTACACAGGCAGGTGATCAGATGTAGAGGGGACATTACACAGGCAGGTGATCAGATGTATCCGGGTCATTACACAGGCAGGTGATCAGATGTAGAGGGGACATTACACAGGCAGGTGATCAGATGTAGCCGGGACATTACACAGGCAGGTGATCAGATGTAGAGGGGACATTACACAGGCAGGTGATCAGATGTAGCCGGGACATTACACAGGCAGGTGATCAGATGTAGCCGGGACATTACACAGGCAGGAGATCAGATGTAGCCGGACATTACACAGGCAGGTGATCAGATGTAGAGGGGACATTACACAGGCAGGTGATCAGATGTAGAGGGGACATTACACAGGCAGGTGATCAGATGAAGCCGGACATTACACAGGCAGGTGATCAGATGTAGCCGGGACATTACACAGGCAGGTGATCAGATGTAGAGGGGACATTACACAGGCAGGTGATCAGATGTAGCCGGACATTACACAGGCAGGTGATCAGATGTAGCCGGGACATTACACAGGCAGGTGATCAGATGTAGAGGGGACATTACACAGGCAGGTGATAAGATGTAGAGGGGACATTACACAGGCAGGTGATCAGATTTAGCCGGGACATTACACAGGCAGGTGATCAGATGTAGAGGGGACATTACACAGGCAGGTGATCAGATGTAGCCGGGACATTACACAGGCAGGTGATCAGATGTAGCCGGACATTACACAGGCAGGTGATCAGATGTAGAGGGGACATTACACAGGCAGGTGATCAGATGTAGCCGGACATTACACAGGCAGGTGATCAGATGTAGCCGGGTCATTACACAGGCAGGTGATCAGATGTAGAGGGGACATTACACAGGCAGGTGATCAGATGTAGAGGGGACATTACACAGGCAGGTGGTCAGATGTAGCCGGACATTACACAGGCAGGTGATCAGATGTAGCCGGACATTACACAGGCAGGTGATCAGATGTAGAGGGGACATTACACAGGCAGGTGATAAGATGTAGAGGGGACATTACACAGGCAGGTGATCAGATGTAGCCGGGACATTACACAGGCAGGTGATCAGATGTAGAGGAGACATTACACAGGCAGGTGATCAGATGTAGAGGGGACATTACACAGGCAGGTGATCAGATTTAGCCGGGACATTACACAGGCAGGTGATCAGATGTAGCCGGGACATTACACAGGCAGGTGATCAGATGTAGAGGGGACATTACACAGGCAGGTGATCAGATGTAGCCGGGACATTACACAGGCAGGTGATCAGATGTAGCCGGGACATTACACAGGCAGGTGATCAGATGTAGCCGGACATTACACAGGCAGGTGATCAGATGTAGAGGGGACATTACACAGGCAGGTGATAAGATGTAGAGGGGACATTACACAGGCAGGTGATCAGATGTAGCCGGGACATTACACAGGCAGGTGATCAGATGTAGAGGAGACATTACACAGGCAGGTGATCAGATGTAGAGGGGACATTACACAGGCAGGTGATCAGATGTAGAGGGGACATTACACAGGCAGGTGATCAGATGTAGCCGGGACATTACACAGGCAGGTGATCAGATGTAGAGGGGACATTACACAGGCAGGTGATCAGATGTAGCCGGACATTACACAGGCAGGTGATCAGATGTAGAGGGGACATTACACAGGCAGGTGATCAGATGTAGCCGGGTCATTACACAGGCAGGTGATCAGATGTAGCCGGACATTACACAGGCAGGTGATCAGATGTAGCCGGACATTACACAGGCAGGTGATCAGATGTAGCCGGGACATTACACAGGCAGGTGATCAGATGTAGAGGGGACATTACACAGGCAGGTGATCAGATGTAGCCGGGACATTACACAGGCAGGTGATCAGATGTAGAGGGGACATTACACAGGCAGGTGATCAGATGTAGCCGGGACATTACACAGGCAGGTGATCAGATGTAGAGGGGACATTACACAGGCAGGTGGTCAGATGTAGCCGGGACATTACACAGGCAGGTGATCAGATGTAGAGGGGACATTACACAGGCAGGTGATCAGATGTAGAGGGGACATTACACAGGCAGGTGATCAGATGTAGCCGGACATTACACAGGCAGGTAGATGTTCCAAACAGGAGAAGTGAAAGGCAGCAGGAGCAGAGGAAACAAATACTCAAGCAAAGGCTTAATTCAGGAAAATCCTATTTATAGGCCCAAACAGGAAACAGGAACCAAGGTGGATACTTCTGAGGTAAAACTGGCCATCTTGGAAAAGGGCAAGTTCAGTGGGCTATAGTGGCCTCTTGTGGCTGGAGGTGGTAGTGGCTGATGATATTGCGAACACCGGATGAGATGCTCCATGACTAGACAGTGCGATGGTCAAGGGAAGAACCATGATCTTCTGCTCCTTCTCCTCACTGTGGGCCCTCAGTCTGGATGAGATGCTTCATGACTGGACAGTGAAGCAGTGATCGGGTCAGCACCATGAGGGGATCTCCTATTCCTTCCCGTCACTGAGTGCACCGAATGAGGTGCACAGAAGTATAGACCAGGCTTAGGGGAAACAGGTGACCCTATGTCTCCTCCAGGTGACCCTATGTCTCCTCCAGGTGACCCTATGTCTCCTCCAGGTGACCCTATGTCTCCTCCAGGTGACCCGATGTCTCCTCCAGGTGACCCGATGTCTCCTCCAGGTGACCCGATGTCTCCTCCAGGTGACCATATACAACTTTGATAAATATTCTTGTCACTCTGGTTGAATCCAGAAGATTTCTCTCCTTGTTCTGGAAATTAACCCTGTGGTTACCAGACACATACAGAAGTTTCTCCGCTTTTAGTATCGTAAAAATCGGCCAAGATAAGTCACGGATATAATTTTTCATGAAGATGTTTATTTATTGCAAGCTCTGATTGTGTTCCAGAATAGTCCACTATGGGATAATGGGTTTATTATATGGCAGGGGAAGGATACAGCTATAGGGGAAGACAGGGTCCTTGCGCTAACTCACTGGATGATATCGTTTTGGCAATATTCCACCCCAATGTCCTGAGAATCTACAGAGGCTATAAGTTCAGGTCAGACGGCCGTGGTTCCAGCAGGCGCCAACGTTGGTCCTGGCAAACTTTATGCAGTTACAGGAGACGTGATATTGTGGTAACACTCCAGCTGCAATATAATACACTAGAAGAATTGTATGCACCAGTTGTGCATTCTACCTCTCAAAGGGTCTATCAGGGCTGGCGTCAGCAAGTGTTGGGGCCCACTACCCTTCTGGGGGCCCACTCGGCCGCCGGGTGCTGACGTTGCCATCCTGGCTACCCCAGGAGTGGAATCCACGGACAGAGTGTTGCCAACAGGATTCTGCTTCTAGAGGGAGAACCCTGTCTAGGAGGCAGCGTAACTACTGCTGTAGCAGCCATAGCGGTCCGTCACGGCCCGCTTATGCCCAGTGGGCCCACTAGCAGCCGCTATGCTTGCTACAGTGGTAGCGACGCCGCCTTCAATAGTATCTGCGTCCTAAGGACGCAGATACTATCGAACGCTATGGCAGAGCAGGGAGGTACCTCGCTACTCTACCATTTACTAGGCTACAGACTCCCAGAAAGTGTGCAATTTGTTGCTCTGCCCAGGACTTTTGCTCTGGTATTGCCCCTGACGTCACTATCCATATATGGACAGTGATGTCAGGGGCTTTCCCAGAGCTGGAGTACCGGAGCAGAGCCTTTGCTAGCGCTCTGCCTGGGACATTACTATCCATATATGAACAGTGATGTCAGGAGCAGAGCAGGAGTCCCGGGCAGAGTGCTAGTAGCGCTCTGCCCGGGACTAGGGCTCTGGGGTTGCCCCTGACATCACTGTCCATATATGGACAGTGACATCATGGACTCCATCCCAGGCTAGAGCGTTGGCAATGCTCTTGTTGGGGATTCCACTTCTAGAGGGAGCCCCAAATGCTCTACCTGGCACTATCTACAGTGGGCACTACATTTATGGGGATCCAAACTTGGGGCCTATCTTCTTTATACTGGGCCTAACTTCTATATGGGGGTATGGGGGCAGATAGTGACTTTTTCTGCCATTTTACTGATGCCGTGGGTTCCCTCTGCAATGGGGCCCTTCAAGTCTGTGTCGCCCAAGGGCCCACAGAAAACTGGAGACGGCCCTAGGTCTAATGGTAATGTAATGTGAACGGGCCTTATTAATGTGTCAGTGTAAAATAGTTTCTTATAGAAATAAAGCTTCAAAAAAAGGATAACAGCTCCAGGAGACTCTTATTACCCTGCCCAGACCCCACTGTCCCCTTTCAGACCCCTCCAGATATACCAACCTAGACACATCTAGACCCCTCTGTCCCCATCAAACTCATTTGCCCCATCCAGACCACTCTGTCCTTAACAGAGTCCTTTGTCCCCTGCAGACACCTGTGTCCCCTTCAGACCCCTCTGTCTCCCTCCAAATACTACTGTCTTCCTTCAGACTCCTCCCTCCAGACCCCTCTGTCCCACTCTTGACTCCTTTGCCCCCCTCCTGGCCCTTCATTCCACCTCCAGACTCCTATGTCACCCTCCAGACCCCTCTGTCACCCTCCTGGCCCTTCTTTCCCCTCCAGACTCCTCTGTCCCCTCCAGGTCACTCTGCCCTCCTCCAGACTCCTCTGTCCCCCTCCAAGCTCTTCTGTCTCCCTCCAGACTCCACTGTCCCTCTCCAGGCCCCTCTGTCTCCTTCAAGACAGCTGTGTCCCCCTGCAGACCCCTCTGTCTCCTTCCAGACCCCTCTGTCCCCCTCCAGACAGCTGTTTCCCCCTGCAGACCCCTCTGTCTCCTTCCAGACACCTCTGTCTCCTTCCAGACTCCTCTGTCTCCTTCCAGACTCCTCTGTCTCCCTCCAGGCCCCCTTGTCCTCCATACCTATCTGTACCCTCTAGAATCCTCCGTACCCTCCACCTCTCTTTCCCTTCCAGACTCCTTTGTCCCTATCCAGAACCCTCTGTCCTCAGCAGACTTCTCTGTCACCTCAAGACTCATCTCTCTCCTTCCAGACACCTGTCTCCCTCTAGACTCCTCTATTCCCTTCCAGACCCCTTTGTCCAACTCCAGACCGCTGTGCTCCATCCAGATCTGTCTTTACCCGTCAGATCTTTCTTTACTCTTCAGATCTCTCTTTCCCCTTTAGACCCATCTCTCCCATCCAGACCCCTCTGTCCCCTCCAGAACCCTCTGCCACCCTTTCAGACCCTTCTGTGCGCTTCAAAATCCCTTTGTCCCCTCCAGATTCATCTACTTCTTCCAGACTCCTCTGTACCGTCTAGACCAGGGGTCAGCAACTTATGGCACGTGTGCCACAGATGGCAGGCAGGGCATGTTTGCTGCCATGCAGAGTCGTAAGCCTAGAATGTGCTCTCCACCCTACATCTAGCCCAATGCCTGGACTTGGCTGGATTGATGGCTTTAGTGTTCATCGACGTCACTGGTTTCTTTAGGGCCAGGGTCACACTGCAGTTGTGTAAGATTTCACTAAAGAAACCAGTGACCTCTGCACACAATAGAGCCATCAGTTAAGCCAAAAGGGCGGCATTGGGCCGGGATGTAGGCGCCATTGTTATGTATGTAGTGCAGTTCTATGAATTGTGGCTGTCGCCCCTATTACAACACAGCACCTGATCCATCATAAGCCACATAAGCCTTGCAAGGAACAATCAGTGAGCAGATCTTCTCACACATAAATTTCATCCTCAGCCCCTCATGAAGCAGGTTTACTGCAGACCACTGTAAGACCCCTCGTATGCACAACAGAGGGGTCATCTATGCAAAGAAAGTCAGGGACAAGGCAAACACTGAATGGAAATTTCAGTAACTGATTGATTGGTTTATGTCATATACATGGTAACAGTTTGTCTTAGGACTTTCTTGTTTCATGGCACACTGAGTACTTCACATTTGATTTTTAATTCTTTAAATCGGCACACTATACAAAAACGGTTGCTGACCCCTGCTCTAGACCCATCTGTCCCATCCATACTCCTCGGTCAGTCTCCAGACTCCACTGTCCAACTCCAGATGACTCTGTACCCTCTAAACCCCACTATACCCTCCAGACCCCTCTCTCCAACTCCAAACCTCTCTGTCCTCAGCAGACTCATTGGTCCCCTCCAGACTCCTTTGTCTCCCTCAAGATACCTCTCTCCCCCTCTAGACCCCTCTGGAGACCCCTTTCTCTCACATACAGACCCTTCTGTCCCCTCCAAACCCCTCCCTCTCCCCTCCTGACCCTTTATCTCCTCCAGAATGCTGTCCTCCTACAGACCCCTCAGTCCTCTCAAGATACATTTGTCCCCTCTCTGGACTCTATACCAGAGCCTTCTGTTCCCTCTAGAACCCCATATACCCTCTAGACTTCTGTTTTCCATCCAGAGTTATCTGTCCTCTCCTGTCCCCTTCAGACTCATCTGTCCCCTCCAGACTCCTTTGTCTCTATCCAGACCCTTCTGTCCTCAGCAGACTCCTCTGTCAATTCCAGACTCATCTGTCTCCCTCCAGACACCTCTGTTGCCATCCAGACCCCTCTTTCCAAATCCAGACCCCTGTGTACTCTTCAGACCTTTCTTTACCCTCAGACCTGTCTTTCCCCTTTAGATCCATCTGTCTCATCCAGACTCCTCCGTCTCTCTCCAGACCATCTGTCCCATCCAGTACCCTTTGTCACCCCTTCAGACCCCTCTGACTCCCTCAAAATCCCTGTCCCCTCCATATTCATCTGCTCCTTACAGACTACTCTGTCCTCCTACAGACCCCTCAGTCCTCTTCGGATACCTTTGTCCCCCTCTCTGGACTCCTCTATACCAGAGCCTTCTGTTCTCATCAGACTCATCTGTACCCTCTAAAACTCTATTTTTCCTTCAGACCCCTCTCTCCCCTCCAGACTCTTTTGTCCCTACCCAGACCCTTCTGTTCCCAGCAGACTCCTCTGTCACCCCCCCCAGACTTATCTGTCCCCGTCCAGACACCTCAGTCTCACTCTAGACACCTCTGTCCCCCTCCAGACTGCTCTTTCCAAATCCAGACCCCTGTGTACCCTTCAGACCTCTCTTTCCCCTTTAGACCCATATCTCCCATCTAGAATCCTCTGTCCCCCCAGACTCCTCTGTCCCTTCTAGATCCCTCTGTCCCCTCCAGATCCCTCTGCCCCCCTTAAAATCTCTGTCTCCTCCATATTCATTTGCTCCTTACCGACCACTCTGTCTCCTCTAGTCCCATCCAGACACCTCTGTCTCCATTCAGAACCCTTTGTCTTTCTCCAGACTCCCCTGTCTCCCCACATGCTCCTTGTTTTCCTCCAGACTCCACTGTCCAACTACAGACCTCTCTGTCCAACTCCACTCCCCTCTGTACCCTCTAGACCCCACTGTACTCTCGAGACACTTCTGTCTATTTAGTGAACCCCTCTGCCCACATCCAGACCCTTCTGTCTCCCTACAGACTCCTTTGTCCCCCTCAAGATTCCTCTGTCCTTCTGTTGACCTCTAGACACTTATCTCCCCCTCTAGACCCCTCTTGAGAACCCTCTCTCCTCTCCAGACCCCTCTGTCCTCTCCAAACACTTATGTCTCCTCCAGAGTCATCTGTCCCCCTCTAGACCCCTGTATCCACTTTCAGACACCTGTCCTCCTACAGACCTCTCAGTCCTCTTTGAATATCTTTGTTCCCTCTCTGGACTTCTCTGTACCAGAGGCTTCTGTTCTCACCCGACCCCTGTGTCCCTTCAGATCTTTCTGTACCCTCCAGGCTCCCCTGTTTTCTCCAGACACTCCTAGCCCCTGCAGATCCCTCTGTCCCCTCCAGATCCCTCTGTCCCCTCCAGATCCCTCTTTCCCCTCCAGATCCCTCTGTCCCTTCCAGATCCCTCTGTCCCCTCCAGATCCCTCTGTCCCCACCAGATCCCTCTGTCCTCTGGAGATCCCTCTGTCCTCTCCAGATCCCTCTCAGATCCCTCTGTCCTCTCAGATCCCTCTGTCCTCTCCAGATCCCTCTGTCCTCTCCAGATCCCTCTGTCCTCTCAGATCCCGCTGTCCTCTCCAGATCCTTCTGTCTCCTCCAGATCCCTCTGTCCCCTCCAAATCCCTCTGTCCGCTCCAGGTGACTCTGTCTTCTCCAGAATCCTCTGTACCCTCCAAAATCCCATTTCCACTCCAGACTCCTCTGCCCCTCCAGACCACTCTGTCCCCTACAGGACCCTCTATTCCCTCCAGACAACTTTGATTTCTATCTCCTAAAGACCCCTCTGTCTCCTCCAGACTCCTCTGTCTCCTCCAGATCACTCTGCCCCTCCAGACTCATCTGCCCCTCCAATCTCATCTGCCCCTCCAGACCTCTCTATTCTCTCCAGACCTCTCTATTCTCTCCAGACCTCTCTATTCTCTCCAGACCTCTCTATTCTCTCCAGACCTCTCCGTCCTCTCAGACCTTTATGTCCCCTGTAGATATCTATGTACCCTCCAGACCTCTGTCCTTCCTCCAGACACCTCTTTCTTCTCCAGAAAAATGTTCCATCCAAACACCTCTGCCATCCCTACAGGTGATGTATGATATAATGTACAGGAGACGTATAATATTATGTACAGGTGATGTATGATATAATGTACAGGTGATGTATGATATAATGTACAGGTGATGTATGATATAATGTACAGGTGATGTATGATATAATGTACAGGTGATGTATGATATAATGTACAGGTGATGTAGGATATAATGTACATGTGATGTATGATATAATGTACAGGTGATGTATGATATAATATACAGGTGATGTATGATATAATGTACAGGTGATGTATGATATAATGTACAGGTGATGTATAATACAATGTACAGGTGATGTATGATATAGTGTACAGGTGATGTATGATATAATGTACAGGTGATGTATGATATAGTGTACAGGTGATGTATGATATAATGTACAGGTGATGTATGATATAGTGTACAGGTGATGTATGATATAATGTACAGGTGATGTATGATATAATGTACAGGTGATGTATGATATAATGTACAGGTGATGTACGATATAATGTACAGGTGATGTATGATATAATGTACAGGTGATGTATGATATAATGTACAGGTGATGTATGATATAATGTACAGGTGATGTATGATATAATGTACAGGTGATGTATGATATAATGTACAGGTGATGTATAATACAATGTACAGGTGATGTATGATATAATGTACAGGTGATGTATGATATAATGTACAGGTGATGTATGATATAATGTACAGGTGATGTATGATATAATGTACAGGTGATGTATGATATAATGTACAGGTAATGTATAATACAATGTACAGGTGATGTATGATATAATGTACAGGTGATGTATGATATAATGTACAGGTGATGTATGATATAATGTACAGGTGATGTATGATATAATGTACAGGTGATGTATGATATAATGTACAGGTGATGTATAATACAATGTACAGGTGATGTATGATACAATGTACAGGTGATGTATGATATAATGTACAGGTGATGTATAATATAAAGTACAGGTGATGTATGATATAATGTACAGGTGATGTATGATATAATGTACAGGTGATGTGATATAATGTACAGGTGATGTGATATAATGTACAGGTGATGTATGATATAATGTACAGGTGATGTATGATATAATGTACAGGTGATGTATGATATAATGTACAGGTGATGTATGATATAGTGTACAGGTGATGTATGATATAATGTACAGGTGATGTATGATATAGTGTACAGGTGATGTATGATATAGTGTACAGGTGATGTATGATATAATGTACAGGTGATGTATGATATAATGTACAGGTGATGTATGATATAATGTACAGGTGATGTATGATATAATGTACAGGTGATGTATGATATAGTGTACAGGTGATGTATGATATAGTATACAGGTGATGTATGATATAATGTACAGGTGATGTATGATATAATGTACAGGTGATGTATGATATAATGTACAGGTGATGTATGATATAATGTACAGGTGATGTATAATACAATGTACAGGTGATGTATGATATAATGTACAGGTGATGTATGATATAATGTACAGGTGATGTATGATATAATGTACAGGTGATGTATGATATAATGTACAGGTGATGTATGATATAATGTACAGGTGACGTATGATATAATGTACAGGTGACGTATAATATAATGTACAGGAGACGTATAATATTATGTACAGGTGACGTATGATATAATGTACAGGTGACGTATGATATAATGTACAGGTGTTGTATGATATAATGTACAGGTGATGTATGATATTATGTACAGGTGATGTATGATATAATGTACAGGTGATGTATGATATAATGTACAGGTGATGTATGATATAGTGTACAGGTGATGTGTGATATTATGTACAGGTGATGTGTGATATAATGTACAGGTGATGTATAATATAATGTACAGGTGATGTATGATATAATGTACAGGTGATGTATGATATAATGTACAGGTGATGTATGATATAGTGTACAGGTGATGTATGATATAATGTACAGGTGTTGTATGATATAATGTACAGGTGTTGTATGATATAATGTACAGGTGATGTATGATATAATGTACAGGTGATGTATGATATAATGTACAGGTGATGTATAATAAAATGTACAGGTGATGTATAATATAATGTACAGGTGATATATGATATAATGTACAGGTGACGTAGGATATAATGTACAGGAGTTGTATGATATAATGTACAGGTGATGTATGATATCATGTACAGGTGATGTATGATATAATGTACAGGTGATGTATGATATAATGTACAGATGATGTATAATATAATGTACAGGTGATGTATGATATAATGTACAGGTGATGTATGATATAATGTACAGGTGATGTGTAATATTATGTACAGGTGATGTATGATATAATGTACAGGTGATGTATGATATAATGTACAGGTGATGTATGATATAATGTACAGGTGATGTATAATATAATGTACAGGTGATGTATGATATAATGTACAGGTGATGTATGATATAATGTACAGGTGATGTATAATATAATGTACAGGTGATGTATAATATAATGTACAGGTGATGTATGATATAATGTACAGGTGATGTATGATATAATGTACAGGTGATGTATGATATAATGTACAGGTGATGTATAATATAATGTACAGGTGATGTATGATATAATGTACAGGTGATGTATGATATAATGTACAGGTGATGTATGATATAATGTACAGGTGATGTATGATATAATGTACAGGTGATGTATAATACAATGTACAGGTGATGTGTGATATAATGTACAGGTGATGTATGATATAATGTACAGGTGATGTATGATATAGTGTACAGGTGACGTATGATATAATGTACAGGAGACGTATAATATTATGTACAGGTGATGTATGATATAATGTACAGGTGATGTATGATATTATGTACAGGTGATGTATAATATAATGTACAGGTGATGTATAATATAATGTACAGGTGATGTATGATATAATGTACAGGTGATGTATGATATAATGTACTGGTGTTGTATGATATAATGTACAGGTGATGTATGATATAATGTACTGGTGTTGTATGATATAATGTACAGGTGATGTATAATATAATGTACAGGTGATGTATGATATAATGTACAGGTGATGTGTAATATTATGTACAGGTGATGTATGATATAATGTACAGGTGATGTATGATATAATGTACAGGTGATGTATGATATAATGTACAGGTGATGTATGATATAATGTACAGGTGATGTATGATATAATGTACAGGTGATGTATGATTTAATGTACAGGTGATGTATGATATAATGTACAGGTGATGTATGATATAATGTACAGGTGATGTATGATATAATGTACAGGTGTTGTATGATATAATGTACAGGTGTTGTATGATATAATGTACAGGTGATGTATGATATAATGTACAGGTGATGTATGATATAATGTACAGGTGATGTGTAATATTATGTAAAGGTGATGTATGATATAATGAACAGGTGATGTGTAATATTATGTACAGGTGATGTATGATATAATGTACAGGTGATGTATGATATAATGTACAGGTGATGTATGATATAATGTACAGGTGATGTATGATATAATGTACAGGTGATGTATGATATAATGTACAGGTGATGTATAATATAATGTACAGGTGATGTATAATATAATGTACAGGTGATGTATGATATAATGTACAGGTGATGTATAATATAATGTACAGGTGATGTATGATATTATGTACAGGTGATGTATGATATAGTGTACAGGTGATGTATGATATAGTGTACAGGTGATGTATGATATAGTGTACAGGTGATGTATGAAATAATGTACAGGTGATGTATAATATAATGTACAGGTGATGTATGATATAATGTACAGGTGATGTATGATATAATGTACAAGTGATGTATGATATAATGTACAGGTGATGTATGATATAATGTACAGGTGATGTATAATACAATGTACAGGTGATGTGTGATATAATGTACAGGTGATGTATGATATAATGTACAGGTGATGTATGATATAATGTACAGGTGATGTATGATATAATGTACAGGTGATGTATGATATAATGTACAGGTGATGTATGATATAATGTACAGGTGATGTATGATATAATGTACAGGTGATGTATAATACAATGTACAGGTGATGTGTGATATAATGTACAGGTGATGTATAATATAATGTACAGGTGATGTATGATATAATGTACAGGTGATGTATGATATAATGTACAGGTGATGTATGATATAATGTACAGGTGATGTATGATATAATGTACAGGTGCTGTATAATACAATGTACAGGTGATGTGTGATATAATGTACAGGTGATGTATGATATAATGTACAGGTGATGTATGATATAATGTACAGGTGATGTATGATATAATGTACAGGTGATGTATGATATAATGTACAGGTGATGTATGATATAATGTACAGGTGATGTATGATATAATGTACAGGTGATGTATGATATAATGTACAGGTGATGTATGATATAATGTACAGGTGATGTATAATACAATGTACAGGTGATGTGTGATATAATGTACAGGTGATGTATGATATAATGTACAGGTGATGTATAATATAATGTACAGGTGATGTATGATATAATGTACAGGTGATGTATGATATAATGTACAGGTGATGTATGATATAATGTACAGGTGATGTGTGATATAATGTACAGGTGCTGTATAATACAATGTACAGGTGATGTGTGATATAATGTACAGGTGATGTATGATATAATGTACAGGTGATGTATGATATAATGTACAGGTGATGTATGATATAATGTACAGGTGATGTATGATATAATGTACAGGTGATGTATGATATAATGTACAGGTGATGTATGATATAATGTACAGGTGATGTATGATATAATGTACAGGTGATGTATGATATAATGTACAGGTGATGTATAATACAATGTACAGGTGATGTGTGATATAATGTACAGGTGATGTATGATATAATGTACAGGTGATGTATGATATAGTGTACAGGTGACGTATGGTATAATGTACAGGAGACGTATAATATTATGTACAGGTGATGTATGATATAATGTACAGGTGATGTATAATATTATGTACAGGTGATGTATAATATAATGTACAGGTGATGTATAATATAATGTACAGGTGATGTATGATATAATGTACAGGTGATGTATGATATAATGTACTGGTGTTGTATGATATAATGTACAGGTGATGTATAATATAATGTACAGGTGATGTATGATATAATGTACAGGTGATGTGTAATATTATGTACAGGTGATGTATGATATAATGTACAAGTGATGTATGATATAATGTACAGGTGATGTATGATATAATGTACAGGTGATGTATGATTTAATGTACAGGTGATGTATGATATAATGTACAGGTGATGTATGATATAATGTACAGGTGATGTATGATATAATGTACAGGTGTTGTATGATATAATGTACAGGTGATGTATGATATAATGTACAGGTGATGTATGATATAATGTACAGGTGATGTATAATATAATGTACAGGTGATGTGTAATATTATGTACAGGTGATGTATGATATAATGAACAGGTGATGTGTAATATTATGTACAGGTGATGTATGATATAATGTACAGGTGATGTATGATATAATGTACAGGTGATGTATGATATAATGTACAGGTGATGTATGATATAATGTACAGGTGATGTATGATATAATGTACAGGTGATGTATAATATAATGTACAGGTGATGTATAATATAATGTACAGGTGATGTATGATATAATGTACAGGTGATGTATAATATAATGTACAGGTGATGTATGATATTATGTACAGGTGATGTATGATATAGTGTACAGGTGATGTATGATATAGTGTACAGGTGATGTATGAAATAATGTACAGGTGATGTATAATATAATGTACAGGTGATGTATGATATTATGTACAGGTGATGTATGATATAGTGTACAGGTGATGTATGATATAGTGTACAGGTGATGTATGATATAATGTACAGGTGATGTATGATATAATGTACAGGTGATGTATAATATAATGTACAGGTGATGTATAATATAATGTACAGGTGATGTATAATATAATGTACAGGTGATGTATGATATAATGTACAGGTGATGTATAATATAATGTACAGGTGATGTATAATATAATGTACAGGTGATGTATGATATAATGTACAGGTGATGAATGATATAATGTACAGGTGATGTATAATATAATGTACAGGTGATGTATGATATAATGTACAGGAGATGTATGATATAATGTACAGGTGATGTATAATATAATGTACAGGTGATGTATAATATAATGTACAGGTGATGTGATATAATGTACAGGTGATGTATGATATAATGTACAGGTGATGTGTAATATTATGTACAGGTGATGTATAATATGTACAGGTGATGTATGATATAATGTACAGGTGATGGGATATAATGTACAGGTGATATATGATATAATGTACAGGTGATGTATAATATAATGTACAGGTGATGTATGATATAATGTACAGGTGATGTATGATATAATGTACAGGTGATGTGTAATATTATGTAAAGGTGATGTATGATATAATGAACAGGTGATGTGTAATATTATGTACAGGTGATGTATGATATAATGTACAGGTGATGTATGATATAATGTACAGGTGATGTATGATATAATGTACAGGTGATGTATGATATAATGTACAGGTGATGTATGATATAATGTACAGGTGATGTATGATATAATGTACTGGTGTTGTATGATATAATGTACAGGTGATGTATAATATAATGTACAGGTGATGTATGATATAATGTACAGGTGATGTGTAATATTATGTACAGGTGATGTATGATATAATGTACAAGTGATGTATGATATAATGTACAGGTGATGTATGATATAATGTACAGGTGATGTATGATTTAATGTACAGGTGATGTATGATATAATGTACAGGTGATGTATGATATAATGTACAGGTGATGTATGATATAATGTACAGGTGTTGTATGATATAATGTACAGGTGATGTATGATATAATGTACAGGTGATGTATGATATAATGTACAGGTGATGTATAATATAATGTACAGGTGATGTGTAATATTATGTACAGGTGATGTATGATATAATGAACAGGTGATGTGTAATATTATGTACAGGTGATGTATGATATAATGTACAGGTGATGTATGATATAATGTACAGGTGATGTATGATATAATGTACAGGTGATGTATGATATAATGTACAGGTGATGTATGATATAATGTACAGGTGATGTATAATATAATGTACAGGTGATGTATAATATAATGTACAGGTGATGTATGATATAATGTACAGGTGATGTATAATATAATGTACAGGTGATGTATGATATTATGTACAGGTGATGTATGATATAGTGTACAGGTGATGTATGATATAGTGTACAGGTGATGTATGAAATAATGTACAGGTGATGTATAATATAATGTACAGGTGATGTATGATATTATGTACAGGTGATGTATGATATAGTGTACAGGTGATGTATGATATAGTGTACAGGTGATGTATGATATAATGTACAGGTGATGTATGATATAATGTACAGGTGATGTATAATATAATGTACAGGTGATGTATAATATAATGTACAGGTGATGTATAATATAATGTACAGGTGATGTATGATATAATGTACAGGTGATGTATAATATAATGTACAGGTGATGTATAATATAATGTACAGGTGATGTATGATATAATGTACAGGTGATGAATGATATAATGTACAGGTGATGTATAATATAATGTACAGGTGATGTATGATATAATGTACAGGAGATGTATGATATAATGTACAGGTGATGTATAATATAATGTACAGGTGATGTATAATATAATGTACAGGTGATGTGATATAATGTACAGGTGATGTATGATATAATGTACAGGTGATGTGTAATATTATGTACAGGTGATGTATAATATGTACAGGTGATGTATGATATAATGTACAGGTGATGGGATATAATGTACAGGTGATATATGATATAATGTACAGGTGATGTATAATATAATGTACAGGTGATGTATGATATAATGTACAGGTGATGTATGATATAATGTACAGGTGATGTGTAATATTATGTAAAGGTGATGTATGATATAATGAACAGGTGATGTGTAATATTATGTACAGGTGATGTATGATATAATGTACAGGTGATGTATGATATAATGTACAGGTGATGTATGATATAATGTACAGGTGATGTATGATATAATGTACAGGTGATGTATGATATAATGTACAGGTGATGTATAATATAATGTACAGGTGATGTATAATATAATGTACAGGTGATGTATGATATAATGTACAGGTGATGTATAATATAATGTACAGGTGATGTATGATATTATGTACAGGTGATGTATGATATAGTGTACAGGTGATGTATGATATAGTGTACAGGTGATGTATGATATAGTGTACAGGTGATGTATGAAATAATGTACAGGTGATGTATAATATAATGTACAGGTGATGTATGATATAATGTACAGGTGATGTATGATATAATGTACAGGTGATGTATGATATAATGTACAGGTGATGTATGATATAATGTACAGGTGATGTATAATACAATGTACAGGTGATGTGTGATATAATGTACAGGTGATGTATGATATAATGTACAGGTGATGTATGATATAATGTACAGGTGATGTATGATATAATGTACAGGTGATGTATGATATAATGTACAGGTGATGTATGATATAATGTACAGGTGATGTATGATATAATGTACAGGTGATGTATAATACAATGTACAGGTGATGTGTGATATAATGTACAGGTGATGTATGATATAATGTACAGGTGATGTATAATATAATGTACACGTGATGTATGATATAATGTACAGGTGATGTATGATATAATGTACAGGTGATGTATGATATAATGTACAGGTGATGTATGATATAATGTACAGGTGCTGTATAATACAATGTACAGGTGATGTGTGATATAATGTACAGGTGATGTATGATATAATGTACAGGTGATGTATGATATAATGTACAGGTGATGTATGATATAATGTACAGGTGATGTATGATATAATGTACAGGTGATGTATGATATAATGTACAGGTGATGTATGATATAATGTACAGGTGATGTATAATACAATGTACAGGTGATGTGTGATATAATGTACAGGTGATGTATGATATAATGTACAGGTGATGTATAATATAATGTACAGGTGATGTATGATATAATGTACAGGTGATGTATGATATAATGTACAGGTGATGTATGATATAATGTACAGGTGATGTGTGATATAATGTACAGGTGCTGTATAATACAATGTACAGGTGATGTGTGATATAATGTACAGGTGATGTATAATATAATGTACAGGTGATGTATGATATAATGTACAGGTGATGTATGATATAATGTACAGGTGATGTATGATATAATGTACAGGTGATGTATGATATAATGTACAGGTGATGTATGATATAATGTACAGGTGATGTATGATATAATGTACAGGTGATGTATGATATAATGTACAGGTGATGTATAATACAATGTACAGGTGATGTGTGATATAATGTACAGGTGATGTATGATATAATGTACAGGTGATGTATGATATAGTGTACAGGTGACGTATGGTATAATGTACAGGAGACGTATAATATTATGTACAGGTGATGTATGATATAATGTACAGGTGATGTATAATATTATGTACAGGTGATGTATAATATAATGTACAGGTGATGTATAATATAATGTACAGGTGATGTATGATATAATGTACAGGTGATGTATGATATAATGTACTGGTGTTGTATGATATAATGTACAGGTGATGTATAATATAATGTACAGGTGATGTATGATATAATGTACAGGTGATGTGTAATATTATGTACAGGTGATGTATGATATAATGTACAAGTGATGTATGATATAATGTACAGGTGATGTATGATATAATGTACAGGTGATGTATGATTTAATGTACAGGTGATGTATGATATAATGTACAGGTGATGTATGATATAATGTACAGGTGATGTATGATATAATGTACAGGTGTTGTATGATATAATGTACAGGTGATGTATGATATAATGTACAGGTGATGTATGATATAATGTACAGGTGATGTATAATATAATGTACAGGTGATGTGTAATATTATGTACAGGTGATGTATGATATAATGAACAGGTGATGTGTAATATTATGTACAGGTGATGTATGATATAATGTACAGGTGATGTATGATATAATGTACAGGTGATGTATGATATAATGTACAGGTGATGTATGATATAATGTACAGGTGATGTATGATATAATGTACAGGTGATGTATAATATAATGTACAGGTGATGTATAATATAATGTACAGGTGATGTATGATATAATGTACAGGTGATGTATAATATAATGTACAGGTGATGTATGATATTATGTACAGGTGATGTATGATATAGTGTACAGGTGATGTATGATATAGTGTACAGGTGATGTATGAAATAATGTACAGGTGATGTATAATATAATGTACAGGTGATGTATGATATTATGTACAGGTGATGTATGATATAGTGTACAGGTGATGTATGATATAGTGTACAGGTGATGTATGATATAATGTACAGGTGATGTATAATATAATGTACAGGTGATGTATAATATAATGTACAGGTGATGTATAATATAATGTACAGGTGATGTATGATATAATGTACAGGTGATGTATAATATAATGTACAGGTGATGTATAATATAATGTACAGGTGATGTATGATATAATGTACAGGTGATGAATGATATAATGTACAGGTGATGTATAATATAATGTACAGGTGATGTATGATATAATGTACAGGAGATGTATGATATAATGTACAGGTGATGTATAATATAATGTACAGGTGATGTATAATATAATGTACAGGTGATGTGATATAATGTACAGGTGATGTATGATATAATGTACAGGTGATGTGTAATATTATGTACAGGTGATGTATAATATGTACAGGTGATGTATGATATAATGTACAGGTGATGGGATATAATGTACAGGTGATGTATGATATAATGTACAGGTGATGTATAATATAATGTACAGGTGATGTATGATATAATGTACAGGTGATGTATGATATAATGTACAGGTGATGTATGATATAATGTACAGGTGATGTATGATATAATGTACAGGTGATGTGATATAATGTACAGGTGATGTATAATATATTGTACAGGTGATGTATAATATAATGTACAGGAGACGTATAATATTATGTACAGGTGACGTATGATATAATGTACAGGTGACGTATGATATAATGTACAGGTATTGTATGATATAATGTACAGGTGATGTATGATATAATGTACAGGTGATGTATGATATAATGTACAGGTGATGTATGATATAGTGTACAGGTGATGCATGATATAATGTACAGGTGTTGTATGATATAATGTACAGGTGTTGTATGATATAATGTACAGGTGATGTATGATATAATGTACAGGTGATGTATGATACAATGTACAGGTGATGTATGATATAATGTACAGGTGATGTATAATATAATGTACAGGTGATATATGATATAATGTACAGGTGATGTAGGATATAATGTACAGGTGTTGTATGATATAATGTACAGGTGATGTATGATATCATGTACAGGTGATGTATGATATAATGTACAGGTGATGTATGATATAATGTACAGATGATGTATAATATTATGTACAGGTGATGTATGATATAATGTACAGGTGATGTATGATATAATGTACAGGTGATGTATGATATAATGTACAGGTGATGTATAATATAATGTACAGGTGATGTATAATATAATGTACAGGTGATGTATGATATAATGTACAGGTGATGTATGATATAATGTACAGGTGATGTATGATATAATGTACAGGTGATGTATAATATAATGTACAGGTGATGTATGATATAATGTACAGGTGATGTATGATATAATGTACAGGTGATGTATGATATAATGTACAGGTGATGTATGATATAATGTACAGGTGATGTATAATACAATGTACAGGTGATGTGTGATATAATGTACAGGTGATGTATGATATAATGTACAGGTGATGTATGATATAGTGTACAGGTGACGTATGATATAATGTACAGGAGACGTATAATATTATGTACAGGTGATGTATGATATAATGTACAGGTGATGTATAATATTATGTACAGGTGATGTATAATATAATGTACAGGTGATGTATAATATAATGTACAGGTGATGTATGATATAATGTACAGGTGATGTATGATATAATGTACTGGAGTTGTATGATATAATGTACAGGTGATGTATGATATAATGTACTGGTGTTGTATGATATAATGTACAGGTGATGTATAATATAATGTACAGGTGATGTATGATATAATGTACAGGTGATGTGTAATATTATGTACAGGTGATGTATGATATAATGTACAGGTGATGTATGATATAATGTACAGGTGATGTATGATATAATGTACAGGTGATGTATGATTTAATGTACAGGTGATGTATGATATAATGTACAGGTGATGTATGATATAATGTACAGGTGATGTATGATATAATGTACAGGTGTTGTATGATATAATGTACAGGTGATGTATGATATAATGTACAGGTGATGTATGATATAATGTACAGGTGATGTGTAATATTATGTACAGGTGATGTATGATATAATGAACAGGTGATGTGTAATATTATGTACAGGTGATGTATGATATAATGTACAGGTGATGTATGATATAATGTACAGGTGATGTATGATATAATGTACAGGTGATGTATGATATAATGTACAGGTGATGTATGATATAATGTACAGGTGATGTATAATATAATGTTCAGGTGATGTATAATATAATGTACAGGTGATGTATGATATAATGTACAGGTGATGTATAATATAATGTACAGGTGATGTATGATATTATGTACAGGTGATGTATGATATAGTGTACAGGTGATGTATGATATAGTGTACAGGTGATGTATGAAATAATGTACAGGTGATGTATAATATAATGTACAGGTGATGTATGATATAATGTACAGGTGATGTATGATATAATGTACAGGTGATGTATGATATAATGTACAGGTGATGTATGATATAATGTACAGGTGATGTATAATACAATGTACAGGTGATGTGTGATATAATGTACAGGTGATGTATGATATAATGTACAGGTGACGTATGATATAGTGTACAGGTGATGTATGGTATAATGTACAGGAGACGTATAATATTATGTACAGGTGATGTATGATATAATGTACAGGTGATGTATAATATTATGTACAGGTGATGTATAATATAATGTACAGGTGATGTATAATATAATGTACAGGTGATGTATGATATAATGTACAGGTGATGTATGATATAATGTACTGGTGTTGTATGATATAATGTACAGGTGATGTATAATATAATGTACAGGTGATGTATGATATAATGTACAGGTGATGTGTAATATTATGTACAGGTGATGTATGATATAATGTACAGGTGATGTATGATATAATGTACAGGTGATGTATGATATAATGTACAGGGGATGTATGATATAATGTACAGGTGATGTATGATATAATGTACAGGTGTTGTATGATATAATGTACAGGTGATGTATGATATAATGTACAGATGATGTATGATATAATGTACAGGTGATGTATAATATAATGTACAGGTGATGTGTAATATTATGTACAGGTGATGTATGATATAATGAACAGGTGATGTGTAATATTATGTACAGGTGATGTATGATATAATGTACAGGTGATGTATGATATAATGTACAGGTGATGTATGATATAATGTACAGGTGATGTATAACATAATGTACAGGTGATGTATAATATAATGTACAGGTGATGTATGATATAATGTACAGGTGATGTATAATATAATGTACAGGTGATGTATGATATTATGTACAGGTGATGTATGATATAGTGTACAGGTGTTGTATGATATAGTGTACAGGTGATGTATGAAATAATGTACATGTGATGTATAATATAATGTACAGGTGATGTATGATATTATGTACAGGTGATGTATGATATAGTGTACAGGTGATGTATGATATAGTGTACAGGTGATGTATGATATAATGTACAGGTGATGTATGATATAATGTACAGGTGATGTATAATATAATGTACAGGTGATGTATAATATAATGTACAGGTGATGTATGATATAATGTACAGGTGATGTATAATATAATGTACAGGTGATGTATAATATAATGTACAGGTGATGTATGATATAATGTACAGGTGATGTATGATATAATGTACAGGTGATGTATAATATAATGTACAGGTGATGTATGATATAATGTACAGGAGATGTATGATATAATGTACAGGTGATGTATAATATAATGTACAGGTGATGTATAATATAATGTACAGGTGATGTGATATAATGTACAGGTGATGTATGATATAATGTACAGGTGATGTGTAATATTATGTACAGGTGATGTATAATATGTACAGGTGATGTATGATATAATGTACAGGTGATGGGATATAATGTACAGGTGATATATGATATAATGTACAGGTGATGTATAATATAATGTACAGGTGATGTATGATATAATGTACAGGTGATGTATGATATAATGTACAGGTGATGTATGATATAATGTACAGGTGATTTATGATATAATGTACAGGTGATGTATGATATAATGTACAGGTGATGTATAATATAATGTACAGGTGATGTATAATATAATGTACAGGTGATGTATAATATAATGTACAGGTGACGTGATATAATGTACAGGTGATGTATAATATAATGTACAGGTGATGTAATATAATGTACAGGTGATATATGATATAATGTACAGGGGATGTATGATATAATGTACAGGTGATGTATGATATAATGTACAGGTGATGTATGATATAATGTACAGGTGATGTGATATAATGTACAGGTGATGTATAATATATTGTACAGGTGATGTATAATATAATGTACAGGTGATGTATAATATAATGTACAGGTGATGTATGATATAATGTACAGGTGATGTATGATATAATGTACAGGTGATGTATGATATAATGTACAGGTGATGTATAATATAATGTACAGGTGATGTATGATATAATGTACAGGTGATGTGTAATATTATGTACAGGTGATGTATGATATAATGTACAGGTGATGTGTGATATAATGTACAGGTGATGTATGATATAAAGTACAGGTGATGTATAATATAATGTACAGTGATGTATGATATAATGTACAGGTGATGTATGATATAATGTACAGGTGATGTATGATATAATGTACAGGTGATGTATGATATAATAAACAGGTGTTGTATGATATATGTACAGGTGATGTATAATATGTACAGGTGATGTATGATATAATGTACAGGTGATGTATGATATAATGTACAGGTGATGTATAATATAATGTACAGATGATGTGTAATATTTGTACAGGTGATGTATGATATAATGAACAGGTGATGTGTAATATTATGTACAGGTGATGTATGATATAATGTACAGGTGTTGTATGATATAATGTACAGGTGATGTATGATATAATGTACAGGTGATGTATAATATAATGTACAGGTGATGTATAATATAATGTACAGGTGATGTATGATATAATGTACAGGTGATGTGTTATATTATGTACAGGTGATACATAATATAATGTACAGGTGATGTATGATATAATGTATAGGTGATGTATGATATAATGTACAGGTGTTGTATGATATAATGTACAGGTGATGTATAATATAATGTACAGGTGATGTATGATATAATGTACAGGTGATGTATGATATAATGTACAGGTGATGTATATTATAATGTACAGGTGATGTATAATATATGTACAGGTGATGTATAATATAATGTACAGGTGATGTATGATATAATGTACAGGAGATGTATGATAATAATGTACAGGTGATGTATAATATAATGTACAGGTGATGTGATATAATGTACAGGTGATGTGTAATATTATGTACAGGTGTTGTATAATATAATGTACAGGTGATGTATGATATAATGTACTGGTGATGTGATATAATGTACAGGGGATGTATGATATAATGTACAGGTGATGTATAATATAATGTACAGGTGATGTATAATATAATGTACAGGTGATGTATAATATGTACAGGTGATGTATGATATAATGTACAGGTGATGTGTAATATTATGTACAGGTGATGTATGATATAATGTACAGGTGATGTATGATATAATGTACAGGTGATGTATGATATAATGTACAGGTGATGTGTAATATTATGTACAGTTGATGTATAATATAATGTACAGGTGATGTATAATATAATGTACAGGTGATGTATGATATAATGTACAGGTGATGTATAATATAATGTACAGGTGATGTATGATATAATGTACAGGTGATGTATGATATAATGTACAGGTGATGTATAATATAATGTACAGGTGATGTATGATATAATGTACAGGTGATGTATAATATAATGTACAGGTGATGTATAATATAATGTACAGTTGATGTATAATATAATGTACAGGTGATGTATAATATAATGTACAGGTGATGTATAATATAATGTACAGGTGATGTATGATATAATGTACAGGTGATGTATAATATAATGTACAGGTGATGTATAATATAATGTACAGGTGATGTATGATATAATGTACAGGAGGTGTATGATATAATGTACAGGTGATGTATAATATAATGTACAGGTGATGTATAATATAATGTACAGGTGATGTATAATATAATGTACAGGTGATGTATGATATAATGTACAGGTGATGTATGATATAATGTACAGGTGATGTATAATATAATGTACAGGTGATGTGATATAATGTACAGGTGATGTATGATATAATGTACAGGTGATGTATGATATAATGTACAGGTGATGTATAATATAATGTACAGGTGATGTATGATATAATGTACAGGTGATGTATAATATAATGTACAGGTGATGTGTAATATTAAGTACAGGAGATTTATGATATAATGTACAGGTGATGTATAATATAATGTACAGGTGATGTATGATATAATGTACAGGTGATGTATAATATAATGTACAGGTGATGTATAATATAATGTACAGTTGATGTATAATATAATGTACAGGTGATGTATAATATAATGTACAGGTGATGTATAATATAATGTACAGGTGATGTATGATATAATGTACAGGTGATGTATAATATAATGTACAGGTGATGTATATATAATGTACAGGTGATGTATGATATAATGTACAGGAGGTGTATGATATAATGTACAGGTGATGTATAATATAATGTACAGGTGATGTATAATATAATGTACAGGTGATGTATAATATAATGTACAGGTGATGTATGATATAATGTACAGGTGATGTATGATATAATGTACAGGTGATGTATAATAAATGTACAGGTGATGTGATATAATGTACAGGTGATGTATGATATAATGTACAGGTGATGTATGATATAATGTACAGGTGATGTATAATATAATGTACAGGTGATGTATAATATAATGTACAGGTGATGTATGATGTAATGTACAGGTGATGTATAATATAATGTACAGGTGATGTGTAATATTAAGTACAGGAGATTTATGATATAATGTACAGGTGATGTATGATATAATGTACAGGTGATGTATGATATAATGTACAGGTGATGTATGATATAATGTACAGGTGATGTATGATATAATGAATGCATAATATAGTATGATGTGTCTAGAATGATGGGAGTACAGTCATTATACACCTGGGATTTTTTATGTGTACAGGTGAGCTGTACATTGACGTCAGTGGGCGTGGCTTGGGAGGCATCATGTGACCTCAGCTCAGGTGTGTTCCAGGTGAGAGGAGACATGGCGGCCGGAAGGAGCGAGGGCCAAGTGTGCGGTTTCAGTGAGTAGAGAGGCCGGGAGTGTGATGATAAGTCTGGATGTAATATTCATAGAATTACGACAGGAGGGGGCTGTATAATAACCGGGGGGTGTAATGAATACGGAGGGTGCTGTATAATAACCGGGGGTATAATGAATACGGGAGGGGGCTGTATAATAACCGGGGGTGTAATTTATACAGGAGGGGGCTGTATAATAATCGGGGGTTTTAATGAATACAGGAGAGGGCTGTATAATAACCGGGGGTATAATGAATACAGGAGGAGGCTGTATAATAACCGGGGGTATAATGAATACGGGAGCGGGCTGTATAATAACCGGGGGTATAATGAATACGGGAGGGGGCTGTATAATAACCGGGGGTATAATGAATACGGGAGGAGGCTGTATAATAACCGTGGGTATAATAAATACGGGAGGAGGCTGTATAATAACCGGGGGTATAATGAATACGGGAGGAGGCTGTATAATAACCGGGGGTATAATGAATACGGGAGGGGGCTGTATAATAACCGGGGGTATAATGAATACGGGAGGGGCTGTATAATAACCGGGGGTATAATGAATACGGGAGGAGGCTGTTATAATAACCGGGGGTATAATAAATACGGGAGGGGGCTGTATTATAACGGGGGTATAATGAATACGGGAGGGGGCTGTATAATAACCGGGGGTATAATAAATACGGGAGGGGGCTGTATTATAACCGGGGGTATATGAATACGGGAGGGGGCTGTATAATAACTGCAGGTTGGGGGTTAAAACATTTTAAATATAGGTGATAATGGACATAGAGATAACCAGACCCGGGCATTTATTTTAAGAAGGGGGGGGGGGGTGATAGACTGCGGAGCAGAACTACAGGCATGTTATAATACCGGCTAATACTGAGGCTGTGATAAGAGGACTGAGGCTGTGGAGGCTGTAGTGCGAGAACTGGGGGGTGGTAGTGGAGGCTGTAGTGCGAGAACTGGGGGGGGGTGGTAGTGGAGGCTGTAGTGAGAGAACTGCTAGTGGAGGCTGTAGTGCGAGAACTGGGGGGGTGGTAGTGGAGGCTGTAGTGAGAGAACTGCTAGTGGAGGCTGTAGTGCGAGAACTGGGGGGTGGTAGTGGAGGCTGTAGTGAGAGAACTGCTAGTGGAGGCTGTAGTGCGAGAACTGGGGGGTGGTAGTGGAGGCTGTAGTGCGAGAACTGGGGGGTGGTAGTGGAGGCTGTAGTGAGAGAACTGCTAGTGGAGGCTGTAGTGCGAGAACTGGGGGGTGGTAGTGGAGGCTGTAGTGCGAGAACTGCTAGTGGAGGCTGTAGTGCGAGAACTGGGGGGTGCTAGTGGAGGCTGTAGTGCGAGAACTGGGGGGTGGTAGTGGAGGCTGTAGTGAGAGAACTGGGGGGGGGTGGTAGTGGAGGCTGTAGTGAGAGAACTGGGGGGTGGTAGTGGAGGCTGTAGTGCGAGAACTGGGGGGTGGTAGTGGAGGCTGTAGTGCGAGAACTGGGGGGTGGTAGTGGAGCCTGTAGTGAGAGAACTGCTAGTGGAGCCTGTAGTGAGAGAACTGCTAGTGGAGGCTGTAGTGCGAGAACTGGGGGGTGGTAGTGGAGGCTGTAGTGAGAGAACTGCTAGTGGAGGCTGTAGTGCGAGAACTGGGGGTGTAAGTGGAGGCTGTAGTGAGAGAACTGCTAGTGGAGGCTGTAGTGCGAGAACTGGGGGGTGGTAGTGGAGGCTGTAGTGAGAGAACTGCTAGTGGAGGCTGTAGTGCGAGAACTGGGGGGTGGTAGTGGAGGCTGTAGTGCGAGAACTGGGGGGTGGTAGTGGAGGCTGTAGTGAGAGAACTGGGGGGGGGGGTGGTAGTGGAGGCTGTAGTGAGAGAACTGGGGGGTGGTAGTGGAGGCTGTAGTGCGAGAACTGGGGGGTGGTAGTGGAGGCTGTAGTGCGAGAACTGGGGGGTGGTAGTGGAGCCTGTAGTGAGAGAACTGCTAGTGGAGCCTGTAGTGAGAGAACTGCTAGTGGAGGCTGTAGTGCGAGAACTGGGGGGTGGTAGTGGAGGCTGTAGTGAGAGAACGGCTAGTGGAGGCTGTAGTGCGAGAACTGGGGGGTGGTAGTGGAGGCTGTAGTGCGAGAACTGGGGGGTGGTAGTGGAGGCTGTAGTGAGAGAACTGGGGGGGGGGGCTGGTAGTGGAGGCTGTAGTGAGAGAACTGGGGGGGTGGTAGTGGAGGCTGTAGTGAGAGAACTGGGGGGTGGTAGTGGAGGCTGTAGTGAGAGAACTGGGGGGTGGTAGTGGAGGCTGTAGTGAGAGGACTGGTAGTGGAGGCTGTAGTGAGAGGACTGGTAGTGGAGGCTGTAGTGAGAGGACTGGTAGTGGAGGCTGTAGTGAAAGGACTGGTAGTGGAGGCTGTAGCGAGAGAACTGGGGGGTGGTAGTGGAGGCTGTAGCGAGAGAACTGGAGGGTGGTAGTGGAGGCTGTAGTGAGAGAACTGCTAGTGGAGGCTGTAGTGAGAGAACTGGGGGGGGGTGGTAGTGGAGGCTATAGTGAGAGAACTGCTAGTGGAGGCTGTAGTGAGAGAACTGGGGGGGGGGTGGTAGTGGAGGCTGTAGCGAGAGAACTGGGGGTGGTAGTGGAGGTTGTAGCGAGAGGGCTGGTGGTGGAGGCTGTGGCGAGAGGGCTGGTGGTGGAGGCTGTGGCGAGAGGGCTGGTGGTGGAGGCTGTGGCGAGAGGGCTGGTGGTGGAGGCTGTGGCGAGAGGGCTGGTGGTGGAGGCTGTGGCGAGAGGGCTGGTGGTGGAGGCTGTGGCGAGAGGGCTGGTGGTGGAGGCTGTGGCGAGAGGGCTGGTGGTGGAGGCTGTGGCGAGAGGGCTGGTGGTGGAGGCTGTGGCGAGAGGGCTGGTGGTGGAGGCTGTGGCGAGAGGGCTGGTGGTGGAGGCTGTGGCGAGAGGGCTGGTGGTGGAGGCTGTGGCGAGAGGGCTGGTGGCGGGAGGCCTGGTGGTGGAGGCTGTGGCGGGAGGACTGGAGGAGGAGGTGGTGGAGGCTGGTGGCGGGAGGCCTGGTGGTGGAGGCTGTGGCGGGAGGACTGGAGGAGGAGGTGGTGGAGGCTGTAGCGGGAGGACTGGAGGAGGAGGAGGAGGTGGTGGAGGCTGTAGCGGGAGGAGGTGGTGGAGGCTGTAGCGGGAGGAGGTGGTGGAGGCTGTAGCAGGAGGACTGGAGGTGGTGGTGGTGGAGGCTGTAGTGAGAGGCCAAGGGGGTGGGGGGTGGTAGTGGAGGCTGTAGTGAGAGGCCAAGGGGGTGGGGGGTGGTAGTGGAGGCTGTAGTGAGAGGCCAGGGGGGTGGGGGTGGTAGTGGAGGCTGTAGTGAGAGGCCAGGGGGGTGGGGGGTGGTAGTGGAGGCTGTAGTGAGAGGCCAGGGGGGTGTGGTAGTGGCGGCTGTAGTGAGAGGACTGGGGGGGGGATAGTGGAGGCTGTAGTAAATGTTAAAATATAAATGATAAATAATCAGTCTCCGGTTTTGCGGTTGCAGAAGTTTACACGCCCTGATTCTCTGGTTTTGCGGTTGCAGTAGTTTACACGCCCTGATTCTCTCTGGTTTTGCGGTTGCAGAAGTTTACACGCCCTGGTTCTCTCTGGTTTTGCGGTTGCAGAAGTTTACACGCCCTGTTTCTCTCTGGTTTTGCGGTTGCAGAAGTTTACACGCCCTGTTTCTCTCTGGTTTTGCGGTTGCAGAAGTTTACACGCCCTGGTTCTCTCTGGTTTTGCGGTTGCAGAAGTTTACACGCCCTGATTCTCTCTGGTTTTCCTGTTGCAGAAGTTTACACGCCCTGGTTCTCTCTGGTTTTGCGGTTGCAGAAGTTTACACGCCCTGATTCTCTTTGGTTTTGCGGTTGCAGAAGTTTACACGCCCTGATTCTCTGGTTTTGCGGTTGCAGAAGTTTACACGCCCTGATTCTCTGGTTTTGCGGTTGCAGTAGTTTACACGCCCTGATTCTCTTTGGTTTTGCGGTTGCAGAAGTTTACACGCCCTGGTTCTCTTTGGTTTTGCGGTTGCAGTAGTTTACACGCCCTGATTCTCTCTGGTTTTGCGGTTGCAGAAGTTTACACGCCCTGGTTCTCTCTGGTTTTGCGGTTGCAGAAGTTTACACGCCCTGGTTCTCTCTGGTTTTGCGGTTGCAGAAGTTTACACGCCCTGGTTCTCTCTGGTTTTGCGGTTGCAAAAGTTTACACGCCCTGGTTCTCTCTGGATTTCCTGTTGCAGAAGTTTACACGCCCTGGTTCTCTCTGGTTTTCCTGTTGCAGAAGTTTACACGCCCTGATTCTCTCTGGTTTTGCGGTTGCAGTAGTTTACACGCCCTGATTCTCTTTGGTTTTGCGGTTGCAGAAGTTTACACGCCCTGGTTCTCTTTGGTTTTGCGGTTGCAGAAGTTTACACGCCCTGGTTCTCTTTGGTTTTGCGGTTGCAGAAGTTTACACGCCCTGGTTCTCTTTGGTTTTGCGGTTGAAGAAGTTTACACGCCCTAGTTCTCTCTGGTTTTGCGGTTGCAGAAGTTTACACGCCCTGGTTCTCTCTGGTTTTGCGGTTGCAGAAGTTTACACGCCCTGATTCTCTCCGGTTTTGTATTTGCTCTTCTTTTAGTTGATGAAAGGAGGAGATGGGTGCATTCTTTCTCATAAATAATATGGCCCCGTCGCTCCCCACACTCGGTGATGGGGGTGTGAACACTAATGCAACCAGGATATTGTACAGGATGTTTGTCGTCCAATTATTTTTATGTAATTGATGTGTAAACATTAAAGATAAGGAAAAGATGGATTGGAGAGTTCCTGACCTCCGGCTTATGTGCCAAGAACCTGGAATGTAGGGGTGCGTAGACTTCTCTACCGCCGGTGGCACAATTCCATCCTTGGGTCCACACCATGTTTGGCCATACAGCTGATAGTATATAGATCCTGTACAGTATATATAGTCTATGTGGTAGATGTCTCCTGTACAGTATATATAGTCTATGCTTATAGATATATAGTCTATGCTGTAGATGTCTCCTGTATATATAGTCTATGTGGTAGATGTGTCCTGTACGGTATATATAGTCTATGCGGTAGATGTCTCCTGTATATATAGTCTATGTGGTAGATGTCTCCTGTACAGTATATATAGTCTATGCGGTAGATGTCTCCTGTACAGTATATATAGTCTATGCGGTAGATGTCTCCTGTACAGTATCTATAGTCTATGTGGTAGCTGTCTCCTGTACAGTATCTATAGTCTATGTGGTAGATGTCTCCTGTACAGTATATATAGTCTATGCGGTAGATGTCTCCTGTACAGTGTATATATAGTCTATGCGGTAGATGTCTCCTGTACAGTATCTATAGTCTATGCGGTAGATGTCTCCTGTACGGTATATATAGTCTATGTGGTAGATGTCTCCTGTACGGTATATATAGTCTATGTGGTAGATGTGTCCTGTACAGTATATATAGTCTATGCGGTAGATGTCTCCTGTACGGTATATATAGTCTATGCGGTAGATGTGTCCTGTACAGTATATATAGTCTATGCGGTAGATGTCTCCTGTACAGTATATAGTGTCTATATGGTAGATGTCTCCTGTACAGTATCTATAGTCTATGCGGTAGATGTCTCCTGTACGGTATCTATAGGCTTCCGTAGGGCTGGCGATTCCTGTACGGTATCTATAGGCTTCCGTAGGGCTGGCGGTTCCTGTACGGTATCTATAGGCTTCCGTAGGGCTGGCGGTTCCTGTACGGTATCTATAGGCTTCCGTAGGGCTGGCGGTTCCTGTACGGTATCTATAGGCTTCCGTAGGGCTGGCGGTTCCTGTACGGTATCTATAGGCTTCCGTAGGGCTGGCGGTTCCTGTACGGTATCTATAGGCTTCCGTAGGGCTGGCGGTTCCTGTACGGTATATATAGGCGTCCGTAGGGCTGGCGGTTCCTCTACGGTATCTATAGGCTTCCGTAGGGCTGGCGGTTCCTCTACGGTATCTATAGGCTTCCGTAGGGCTGGCGGGTCCTGTACGGTATCTATAGGCTTCCGTAGGGCTGGCGGGTCCTGTACGGTATCTATAGGCTTCCGTAGGGCTGGCGGGTCCTGTACGGTATCTATAGGCTTCCGTAGGGCTGGCGGGTCCTGTACGGTATCTATAGGTTTCCGTAGGGCTGGCGGGTCCTGTACGGTATCTATAGGCTTCCGTAGGGCTGGCGGTTTCTGTACGGTATCTATAGGCTTCCGTAGGGCTGGCGGGTATTGTACGGTATCTATAGGCTTCCGTAGGGCTGGCGGGTCCTGTTCGGTATCCATAGGCTTCTGTAGGGCTGGCGGTTTCTGTACGGTATCTATAGGCTTCCGTAGGGCTGGCGGTTCCTGTACAGAGCAACGTAAGCGGCAGGAAACCACAGATGTTAACGTCTACATTTATAATGGAAGTTGATGGTATATGTATACTTGGGTGTATATTTTGGTATGTTTGCCCAGTATATGTGTATACACGGATTCATCATACATAGCGTGTTTTTGAGGTATACATTGGGCGGCCCCGTTTTCCTCACCATTGGGGGGTGCACTGCTGCAGTAATTAGTGAGGTTCTCACATCGGTTACTAATGTCGTCCGCTGTGGAGATATCTGGGTATCGTGTTCTGCTGGTAGATCTTGAGGACCGGATTTGGCCGCGACTAATCTAGATGATGGATGATGTAAGAGGGTGACCCTTTACCAGGAGGGTACTTAAGACTTGTAGTTCTTCTCTCCCTGTGTATTAGACCTGGAGAAGGGCCCTCGGCAGTTGATGCGGACTGGGATTGCACTGATTTTCGTCGGCCATGTGAATTTCATCTTGGGCGCCATCGTTCATGGCACTGTTCTGCGTCACGTGGCCAATCCGGAGAAGAGGGTGAGCCCGGAATACTGCGCTGCCAACATCATCTCTGTGGTGTCTGGGCTGCTGGTGAGTAGCTCCTGCTGTCACGAATGTGGAGCCCTGAACTGAAGAGCGCCCCCTTGTCTCTAGTCCACAGCCTTGGTCACAGAAGACAGTGGGACAGGCCAAAAAACTGATCCTAGAGGGCTGACTGCTGGGACCCCACTAAACCTAGGGACCCGACTGCTGGGACCCCACTGATCCCTGGTCCCCACCCTCAGCAGTTCACTGGCTGTGAGGTTACTCTCCATAATAAATCCAAGGTGCAGAGACAAGTGGGGGGTTTATCCGCCGTGTCGTAAAACGCTCGTATTAACACGTCCGAATAAATGGTGCAAATTGTGTAATTTAAAGTTCAGGCCAACACCCGTGGGTGACCCCCATCCAGCCCCGTGTAGGAATCCTTAATTTCTCTTGCTCTGATTGGCTAATTTGAATGGACACACCCACTGCTAATAACCCTGGCATCAGGTAGCTGAGTGACTCCAGCACGTGTAGTCCTGCCGGCCTTGCCTATAAGTGGAGAGGGTACCCAACGCTGCCCCCTATTTACCGCCCATTCTGAGAGCTTCTAATAACAACTCTCATCATTCCACCTCCGGCTGATCTTCTCTTGTATTTCTGCAGAGCATCACAACCGGAATCTGTGCAATCCTGGCCTCGCGGAACCTGGGCCGTGCCAGACTGGTGAGTCTCCTCTGTTACATCTCCTCCACCTCTAGACTCGTCCTGCTTGAATGGTCCATTAATAGACTGTGTATTTCTACCTGCAGCACTGGTCCCTCCTGGTCCTGGCGCTGCTGAACGCCATCCTCTCAGCCGCATGTTTTATGGGTCTTATCCTATCCGTGTCGTTAACCATTGCGAATGGAGGCAAGAACCTCATCTCTGGCTGTAACTCCACAGTCCTACCTGCGGACACTCGATCTGTCGTCATGAGCAATGAATGCCCCTTTGACACTACACGGATCTACGTAAGTGCATTTACCACTATTGCCGCTCCCCTTTCTTTTAGTACTGTCTGCTCTGATAGAACTAGTGAAATATCTGAGAATTTAGCCTAGAGAGCAGCGGTGACATCACTGAGAATGCAGCCTATCCATTCACTAGAGAGAAGCGGTGACATCACTGAGAATGCAGCCTATCCATTCACTAGAGAGAAGCGGTGACATCACTGAGAATGCAGCCTATCCATTCACTAGAGAGCAGCGGTGACATCACTGAGAATGCAGCCTATCCATTCACTAGAGAGAAGCGGTGACATCACTGAGAATGCAGCCTATCCATTCACTAGAGAGCAGCGGTGACATCACTGAGAATGCAGCCTATCCATTCACTAGAGAGCAGAGGTGACATCACTGAGAATGCAGCCTATCCATTCACTAGAGAGCAGCGGTGACATCACTGAGAATGCAGCCTATCCATTCACTAGAGAGCAGCGGTGACATCACTGAGAATGCAGCCTATCCATTCACTAGAGAGCAGCGGTGACATCACTGAGAATGCAGCCTATCCATTCACTAGAGAGCAGCGGTGACATCACTGAGAATGCAGCGTATCCATTCACTAGAGAGCAGCGGTGACATCACTGAGAATGCAGCGTATCCATTCACTAGAGAGCAGCGGTGACATCACTGAGAATGCAGCCTATCCATTCACTAGAGCGGCGGTGACATCACTGAGAATACAGCCTATCACTAGAGAGCGGCGGTGACATCACTGAGAATGCAGCCTATCACTAGAGAGCGACGGTGACATCACTGAGAATGCAGCCTATTACTAGAGAGCGACGGTGACATCACTGAGGATGCAGCCGATCCATTCACTAGAGAGCAGCGGTGACATCACTGAGAATGCAGCCTATCCATTCACTAGAGAGCAGCGGTGACATCACTGATAATGCAGCCTATCCATTCACTAGAGAGCAGCGGTAACATCACTGGGAATACAGCCTATCACTAGAGAGCGGCGGTGAAATCACTGAGAATACAGCCTATCACTAGAGAGCGACGGTGACATCACTGAGAATGCAGCCTATCCATTCACTAGAGAGCAGCGGTGGCATCACTGAGAATGCAGCCTATCCATTCACTAGAGAGCAGCGGTGACATCACTGAGAATGCAGCCTATCCATTCACTAGAGAGCAGCGGTGACATCACTGAGAATGCAGCCTATCCATTCACTAGAGAGCAGCGGTGACATCACTGAGAATGCAGCCTATCCATTCACTAGAGAGCAGCGGTGACATCACTGAGAATGCAGCCTATCCATTCACTAGAGAGCAGCGGTGACATCACTGAGAATGCAGCCTATCCATTCACTAGAGAGCAGCGGTGACATCACTGAGAATGCAGCCTATCCATTCACTAGAGAGCAGCGGTGACATCACTGAGAATGCAGCCTATCCATTCACTAGAGAGCAGCGGTGACATCACTGAGAATGCAGCCTATCCATTCACTAGAGAGCAGCGGTGACATCACTGAGAATGCAGCCTATCCATTCACTAGAGAGAAGCGGTGACATCACTGAGAATGCAGCCTATCCATTCACTAGAGAGCAGCGGTGACATCACTGAGAATGCAGCCTATCCATTCACTAGAGAGAAGCGGTGACATCACTGAGAATGCAGCCTATCCATTCACTAGAGAGCAGCGGTGACATCACTGAGAATGCAGCCTATCCATTCACTAGAGAGCAGAGGTGACATCACTGAGAATGCAGCCTATCCATTCACTAGAGAGCAGCGGTGACATCACTGAGAATGCAGCCTATCCATTCACTAGAGAGCAGCGGTGACATCACTGAGAATGCAGCCTATCCATTCACTAGAGAGCAGCGGTGACATCACTGAGAATGCAGCGTATCCATTCACTAGAGAGCAGCGGTGACATCACTGAGAATGCAGCGTATCCATTCACTAGAGAGCAGCGGTGACATCACTGAGAATGCAGCGTATCCATTCACTAGAGAGCAGCGGTGACATCACTGAGAATGCAGCCTATCCATTCACTAGAGCGGCGGTGACATCACTGAGAATACAGCCTATCACTAGAGAGCGGCGGTGACATCACTGAGAATGCAGCCTATCACTAGAGAGCGACGGTGACATCACTGAGAATGCAGCCTATTACTAGAGAGCGACGGTGACATCACTGAGGATGCAGCCGATCCATTCACTAGAGAGCAGCGGTGACATCACTGAGAATGCAGCCTATCCATTCACTAGAGAGCAGCGGTGACATCACTGATAATGCAGCCTATCCATTCACTAGAGAGCAGCGGTAACATCACTGGGAATACAGCCTATCACTAGAGAGCGGCGGTGAAATCACTGAGAATACAGCCTATCACTAGAGAGCGACGGTGACATCACTGAGAATGCAGCCTATCCATTCACTAGAGAGCAGCGGTGGCATCACTGAGAATGCAGCCTATCCATTCACTAGAGAGCAGCGGTGACATCACTGAGAATGCAGCCTATCCATTCACTAGAGAGCAGCGGTGACATCACTGAGAATGCAGCCTATCCATTCACTAGAGAGCAGCGGTGACATCACTGAGAATGCAGCCTATCCATTCACTAGAGAGCAGCGGTGACATCACTGAGAATGCAGCCTATCCATTCACTAGAGAGCAGCGGTGACATCACTGAGAATGCAGCCTATCCATTCACTAGAGAGCAGCGGTGACATCACTGAGAATGCAGCCTATCCATTCACTAGAGAGCAGCAGTGACATCACTGAGAATGCAGCCTATCCATTCACTAGAGAGCAGCGGTGACATCACTGAGAATGCAGCCTATCCATTCACTAGAGAGCAGCGGTGACATCACTGAGAATGCAGCCTATCCATTCACTAGAGAGCAGCGGTGACATCACTGATAATGCAGCCTATCCATTCACTAGAGAGCAGCGGTAACATCACTGGGAATACAGCCTATCACTAGAGAGCGGCGGTGACATCACTGAGAATGCAGCCTATCCATTCACTAGAGAGCAGCGGTGGCATCACTGAGAATGCAGCCTATCCATTCACTAGAGAGCAGCGGTGACATCACTGATAATGCAGCCTATCCATTCACTAGAGAGCAGCGGTAACATCACTGGGAATACAGCCTATCACTAGAGAGCGGCGGTGAAATCACTGAGAATACAGCCTATCACTAGAGAGCGACGGTGACATCACTGAGAATACAGCCTATCACTAGAGAGCGACACTGACATCGCTGAGAATGCAGCCTATCCATTCACTAGAGAGCAGCGGTGACATCACTGAGAATACAGCCTATCCATTCACTAGAGAGCGGCAGTGACTTCACTGAGCATGCAGCCTATCCATTCACTAGAGAGCGGCGGTGACATCACTGAGAATACAGCCTATCACTAGAGAGCGACACTGACATCGCTGAGAATGCAGCCTATCCATTCACTAGAGAGCAGCGGTGACATCACTGAGAATGCAGCCTATCCATTCACTAGAGAGCAGCGGTGACATCACTGAGAATGCAGCCTATCCATTCACTAGAGAGCAGCGGTGACATCACTGAGAATGCAGCCTATCCATTCACTAGAGAGCAGCGGTGACATCACTGAGAATGCAGCCTATCCATTCACTAGAGAGCGGCGGTGACTTCACTGAGCATGCAGCCTATCCATTCACTAGAGAGCGGCGGTGACATCACTGAGAATACAGCCTATCACTAGAGAGCGACACTGACATCGCTGAGAATGCAGCCTATCCATTCACTAGAGAGCAGTGGTGACATCACTGAGAATGCAGCCTATCCATTCACTAGAGAGCAGTGGTGACATCACTGAGAATGCAGCCTATCCATTCACTAGAGAGCAGCGGTGACATCACTGAGAATGCAGCCTATCCATTCACTAGAGAGCAGCGGTGACATCACTGAGAATGCAGCCTATCCATTCACTAGAGAGCAGCGGTGACATCACTGAGAATGCAGCCTATCCATTCACTAGAGAGCGGCGGTGACTTCACTGAGCATGCAGCCTATCCATTCACTAGAGAGCGGCGGTGACATCACTGAGAATACAGCCTATCACTAGAGAGCGACACTGACATCGCTGAGAATGCAGCCTATCCATTCACTAGAGAGCAGTGGTGACATCACTGAGAATGCAGCCTATCCTCCTTTCTGCTTAATAAAAAGGATCACCCCCGTTACCTCCCCAGCCCTCGCTCTCTAAGGGTTACTGTGGATACATCTGGTGTCTCTGACCCCCCCCCCCATGTCTTGTTCCTGTGCAGGACACCACCCTGGCACTCTGGTTCCCTTCCATGTTCTTATGTGCTGTGGAGGCCGCGCTCTCCATCCGTTGTTGTGTGGTGGCGTTTATCCTGAGAGGGATCGGTCCATGTGGAGAGACTTATCGGAGGCAGCGGGTATGTAATCATCGGAGGCAGCGGGTATGTAATCATCGGAGGCAGCGGGTATGTAATCATCGGGGGTAGCTTGAATGGTCTTTGACTATTATTCTTCACCAAATGTCTGGCGGTCTGGTCTTCCTTGGGTGGCACTACCAAGTCCAATGGTGTCACCTGCTAATCCAACTACCAGCCCAGATGTCCATAGAAAATGTGAAGGTGTAATAATGGTGACTATTCAGGGTGCAGCGCGCACCCCACTGGAGGGGCCTCCATCTTTATAACATGATTGTGTCTCAGCTGCAGGAAGAAGAGGCTGACAAGAAGCAGGAGGACACCCTGAGACCAGAAACCCACCAGCTGATCGAGGCTCGAGCGTGACTGAGTGCCGTGGCTGCCCTTCTCTGCTGGCCTCATTATGGGTCCACGTGAGGTGTAGATGAGGGGTCTGCCCACCATCGGGATACACTGGAAGGATGACGCGTTCTGTGGTTATGATGTGGCTTCACCCCTTGTGGTGACCTTCTCGGGGAGGAAGATCTTTACACGTTCTATTACAGATGCGGTGCTGCTGCTCGGGGTCTGGGAGCTCCCGGAGGTGCAGAACGTCCTCCGCCCGTGCGGCCTCGTCTGGTGTCTCGTCTCCGGTTTTTATTATTTGCTGTACATTTATTGTTTTCTGTATTTTTCTGATAGTTTGTGAATAAATGAGATTTTCTTACTATTTAATTTTCCTGCTTATTGCTGTTGAGCGTGTACCGTCCCCCGCCGCGGTCATACTTCACCCTTGTATCTCAGCAGTTGGAGGGCTCTCGGCAAAGTTCAGCCCCCAGTGATTATCTACCTCCCCTGGTATGAGGGATCCACCAAGAACTTGCCTTTACTTCTGTCACCCGGTTTGATATCACGGAGGATAGTCCGAGGTGGAGAGAAGTGGGAAATACATCCGTGTTGATCTGTATATTTTGGGTTTGACGCAAACCCTCTGCCAGCCTGCCTGTCTTAGTCTGACTGATCATTTCCATATAGACCCCATGACGGCACACTAGGAGGATGATCCCTTGACCTCTTCAGGGACAGGAACGGAGAGAGGTTAAAAGGGCTCCACCCTCAGCCTCCCACCATTGTATCTCCTGTCCCTACAGGAGTCAGGATGAAGAGAGGATCCTCTTCGCCTAAAGCGGGGGGGATTGAACGCAGGATCGGAGGCCTCCTCCTTTCAACCGGGATTCTACTTGGGGGGGGGGGGTTTCCTCTTCCCCCCCCCCCCCCCCCCCCTTGTCGAAGATACCACCCGTCCGCCTGCGAGACTAACGCTGGATGGAGTGAAGCATTCCTAGCCACATGGGGTTTCAGCCAGGCAGCCTCCATCCAGCGGAAGTGACGTCGCAAGCGCGGACAGCAGCGGGAACGTGGAGCAGGTAAAAAAAAATAAAATAGGCTTTTGTAACATCCCATTTTTAGGGGGGGGGGGGGGGGGGAGATACATTTTCGGCCCAGACCTAGGCAAGATCCTGGAGAAGGCGGCAGATACGAAGAAGGGATTTCCAGAGGATAAACCAACCAAGCTAAAGCTTCCCTTTCACTCCCAAAGACCCCAGAGAGAAAGACCGGTCGCAGGAATTATCCAGAAGGGGGAGGGGTGTAGGTAGTTTGGCCTCCGTCTCCAGCTATCCTAGTTCTGATGAAAGCAAAAAAAGGTTGGGGAGCCAAACTCCCAGACAATCCTATTCAGGGGACTTGGCCACCGACCACAGGTGCTCGATCCTCAAATTACCGAGAGCTGAGCAGTCTGGGAAACACTGAGGTCAAGTTCCTTCACCTTTCAAAACCACCATGTCAAGAAACTATCAGATGACATGACGACCGTATATATTCTGAGACACCGGGGGGGGGGGGGGTACCAGATCTCCCACCCGCTCACCATCTTAAAAATATTCTTTTGGGCAGAGGATAACCTGCTTTCTCTATCGGCCATCCACCTGAAGGGGTTGGAGAATACGGAGGTGGATTGTCTCTACAGAAAAAAAAAAAAGCTAGATCCGAGTGAACGGTCCCTAAATCAGGAAGTCTCTGCAGATCACACGGCTATGGGGGGTTTCCTCAAGTGAACCTGAGCTGCTCTTCTCCCTAAACCCCTGGGATCGTCCCCTGCGAATAGATGCCCTGTCTCAGCCTTGGGACATGGATCTAGCCTACGCCTTTCCACCACTGACATGAAGCTTTACAAGGAAGATCTGAAGCTCATTTTGATTGTTCCATTCTGGCCAATAAGGGGCTGGTTTCCCATCCTGAGGGAATTGGCACCGGAAGACCCGATAGAACTTCATTTAAAACCAGATCTGCTAGTACAAGGGCCGTTACGACTCTAACATCTCCAGAACCTTCACTGATCAGCCTGGATCCTGAAGGGCACTGCTCAGAGAAAGGGGGTGATCCCAGAGGAAAATAACCCTAAAAGCAAGTCGTAAGCCAATTATTTCTACAATTTACCTAAAGATTTGGAAAAAGTTGACCTCCTGGTGTAGAAACCAACCGCTGGACCAGAATCCTCCCGTCATCCAGCAGATTTCAGACTTTACAGCAGGGGCTGGATCTAGGGCTTAGACCAAACACCCTCAGACTACAGGTCTCGGCCCTTGGTATGTTTTTTGACACCCAACTATCAGAACAAAGGTGGGTGAAAACGAAGGCCGACCATTAGACAGTCATCCCCGCAATGGGAACTCGGCGTTGTCCTCGGGGCGCTAACTAGACCCTCCCCCCCCCCCCCCCCCCTCCATGAACCAATTGAAAACACTTGTCCCTTAAAGTTGCCTTTCTAATTGTGATAACCACAGCAAAGAGACTGGGGAAATACAGGCGCTACCCCCAGAAGAACCGTACCGGAGGATAACCGATGACAGAATAACACCAAAGCTGGATTCTAAGTTTCTTCCAAAAGTCGTATCAGATTTTCATAGAAATCAAGAGATTGTCCTTCTTCTTCCTTCGGTTTTGACAAAATGAAGGAAGGGCAATCTTCCAATACTTACAGGTTACTGCGGACTGGCGGAGAGATTCCAACCTCCTGCTCCAATTTTGGGGGGAGAAATAAAGGACAGAAGACCTCGCCATCGCTGGATGGATAAAGACCATTACAATGTGTTATTCTCTCGAGGGGAAATCAACTCCTTCTTAAACACCAGGGCCCATTCCACCAGATCCACAGCTGCATCAGGGGCAGGCGCTGCTCTAGACCAGATTTGTAGGGCAGCGACGTGGGCCAGCTCCCTTACCTTTGCAAGACGCTATAGGCCAGACCTTTCATCCAATAGGGTCTTAGCCTTCGGCCACAAAAGTACTCCAGGCGGTAGTCCCACCCTAAACCATCTCATTTGGTAATCTCCTAGTGTGCCGTCATGGGGGCGATATGGAAAGTAAAAATGTCTTACCGGTAATTCCATTTCCGTGAGCCCCTCATGACATCACACATTTACCCGCCCTACCTTCTTAGTGGTATGTGAAGTTAACATACAGATGGGATTAGCTAGTTCCTTCCAGTGTAGTGATGGGGTACACACTGCTGGGAGGCTGAGGCTGGGGCCCTTTTAACCTCATTTCCTGACCCTACAAAAGGGATCATCCTCCTAGTGCGCCGTCATGGGTTACTCAATGAAATAGAAGTACCGGTAAGACTAATTCTTACTTTTACAGTCTGGAGGGGTTAGGATCGATGTGGTCACCTTGGCCTGTACATTAAGACCTTGTCTAGCTACGACGGGCATCACCGTTTTCCATAGAGCCAGCGGACAGCGAGGACCAGTAACACTCAGTACGTCATCTTTACTACATTTTATTACTACAAATCATCATCTTACTGGAAAGAAAAGCTGGTGTTGGGGAGAGCGCCGCACCACCGACTGATGAACTTCAGAACGTCCTGGCACTCTGGGCTGTGACTGGTCTGTGGATGGGAGAACAGAGGTCTCACGAAAGTGGCAGACATGGGTGATGGGTGCAGGGTGGGGTGGGGGAGGAGATTTACCTTAATGGCCATGAGGAACGTGTTCCAGTCGTCTTTGTTGGCGGCTTTGCCGGGCTGTTTGAACTCGATCTTGTTTCTGAGCACAGGATAACCTGCAGGGAGAGACAAGACATCAATTATTACAAGTTCTCTCATCTGATAGCGCTTGGGATTATGAGGACTCGCTTCATATTGCTGACTGACCTAGTGATCGTATCCAACTAGAGACCATCAGGAAAGAGTTAATATACCATGCCGCAGCATTACTCCCCCACATCGGAGAGGATGGCCATCACGTAATCCGTACCTACCTGTGATCACACATGGAAGAGACCGGAGACCACTGTCTGCAGCCACCAACGACGCCTCATAGACGCCCCGCTCATCCACAGGAAGGGTTTGCTCCACTCGTTGGTCCATGGAGACAGCCAGCACCCATTCTCTCACCTCTTCTCGCTTCTCCACCTGATAAAGTAGTAGTGGGCGTTATATAAGAAGGCTAGAGGCGCCTGGTGAGGTGGAGCGAGTGTATTTGTGAGCTCACCGAAATGTGCTGCTTTGCAGGAAGCGGAACTTCGAATGGGATATCTGTAAACTGGAAATCTGAGTGGTCGAGGGCGTCCAGATTCCCCTCCTCGATGGCCTGTGGAGGACACAATGTAAGCGCGTGTATGAGATGGTCTGTGGAGGACACAATGTAAGCGCGTGTATGAGATGACCGGTGGAGGACACAATGTAAGCGCGTGTATGAGATGACCGGTGGAGGACACAATGTAAGCGAGTGTATGAGATGACCGGTGGAGGACACAATGTAAGCAAGTGTATGAGATGACCGGTGGAGGACACAATGTAAGCAAGTGTATGAGATGACCGGTGGAGGACACAATGTAAGCGCGTGTATGAGATGACCGGTGGAGGACACAATGTAAGCGAGTGTATGAGATGACCGGTGGAGGACACAATGTAAGCAAGTGTATGAGATGACCGGTGGAGGACACAATGTAAGCAAGTGTATGAGATGACCGGTGGAGGACACAATGTAAGCGCGTGTATGAGATGACCGGTGGAGGACACAATGTAAGCGCGTGTATGAGATGGTCTGTGGAGGACACAATGTAAGCGCGTGTATGAGATGGTCTGTGGAGGACACAATGTAAGCGCGTGTATGAGATGGTCTGTGGAAGACACAATGTAAGCGCGTGTATGCGATGGCCGGTGGAGGACACAATGTAAGCGCGTGTATGAGATGACCGGTGGAGGACACAATGTAAGCGCGTGTATGAGATGGTCTGTGGAGGACACAATGTAAGCGCGTGTATGAGATGACCGGTGGAGAACACAATGTAAGCGCGTGTATGAGATGACCGGTGGAGGACACAATGTAAGCGCGTGTATGAGATGGCCGGTGGAGGACACAATGTAAGCGCGTGTATAAGATGACCGGTGGAGGACACAATGTAAGCGCGTGTATGAGATGACCGGTGGAGGACACAATGTAAGCGCGTGTATGAGATGACCGGTGGAGGACACAATGTAAGCGCGTGTATGAGATGACCGGTGGAGGACACAATGTAAGCGCGTGTATGCGATGGTCTGTGGAGGACACAATGTAAGCGCGTGTATGAGATGGTCTGTGGAGGACACAATGTAAGCGCGTGTATGAGATGACCGGTGGAAGACACAATGTAAGCGCGTGTATGAGATGGCAGGTGGAGGACACAATGTAAGCGCGTGTACGAGATGGCCGGTGGAGGACACAATGTAAGCGCGTGTATGAGATGGCCTGTGGAGGACACAATGTAAGCGCGTGTATGAGATGGCCGGTGGAGGACACAATGTAAGCGCGTGTATGAGATGGCCTGTGGAGGACACAATGTAAGCGCGTGTATGAGATGGCCGGTGGAGGACACAATGTAAGCGCGTGTATGAGATGGCCGGTGGAGGACACAATGTAAGCGCGTGTATGAGATGGCCGGTGGAGGACACAATGTAAGCGCGTGTATGAGATGGCCGGTGGAGGACACAATGTAAGCGCGTGTATGAGATGGCCGGTGGAGGACACAATGTAAGCGTGTGTATGAGATGGCAGGTGGAGGACACAATGTAAGCAAGTATATGAGATGGCCGGTGGAGGACACAATGTAAGCGTGTGTATGAGATGGCCGGTGGAGGACACAATGTAAGCGTGTGTATGAGATGGCAGGTGGAGGACACAATGTAAGCGTGTGTATGAGATGGCCGGTGGAGGACACAATGTAAGCGCGTGTATGCGATGGCCGGTGGAGGACACAATGTAAGCGCGTGTATGAGATGACCGGTGGAGGACACAATGTAAGCGCGTGTATGCGATGGCCGGTGGAGGATACAATGTAAGCGCGTGTATGAGATGGTCTGTGCGCCCCACCACTGGCCTGCGTGACCTCATACAAGATGGTTGTCTTCAGTCGTGCCTTCATATGTGGCAGTGCTGAGATTGCTCCTGTCATTAGTCTGCAGCATCCATCACTCCACCCTGCCCCCAAACATCACAAATCCCCATGACTACAACTCCTATTCAGACACTATCACTTACATCTACCAGGTCCAAAAATCTGTTCAAGAAGATGAAGGCTGCGTTTTCCCAGCCCATCACCTACAGGGGCAAGACAAAGAATAAGGTCACAGGTTAGAAGGGACACACGACTCACAGGGGGCGGGGGAAGGGACACACGACTCACAGGGGGCGGGGGAAGGGACACACGACTCACAGGGGGCGGGGGAAGGGACACACGACTCAGACGGGGCAGGGGGAAGGGACACACACGACTCACAGGGGGCGGGGGAAGGGACACACGACTCACAGGGGGCGGGGGAAGGAAGTGGGGACCACCACCAGAGAACAGTGGGTGGGATTCATCAAATTGGAGCAGTTGGTCATAACAACCAATCAGGTTCCCCCTTTCATTGTCCAGGAGTTCCGCGGTGGATGGCAGATGCAGCCTGATTGATGGCTATGGGCGCGCGCCCCATGTCTGCACCTTATGAACTCCTCTTTCGTGCACCCCATGTATAATCGTACCTTAGCGGCCATCCCGGCCTCGTAGAAAGCCTTGTCTGCAGGGAGCAGGTCCGTGTGACGCAATAATGAGATGCAGAGTTTTGCAGCCACAACCTCCTGATATCAGAAAAGAAAGTACAAGTGTGAGGAGAGATACGGAGGGGAGCGGCCGGGGTATACACCGGGGGTCATGATCTCACCAGCTGCGGGACGTGGGATGCAGAACGAGCGGCGTGATAATGAGCGATCAGCGTCATCTGTTCAAACTCCTGGTGCGCCGGAGAATTCACCTCACTGGACTTCACCAGATTGTCACACTGCGAAAGACAAGAGACCGCTAGGAGCTGAGCGAGACCGCCAGGAGCCGAGCGAGACCGCCAGGAGCCGAGCCAGACCGCACTAGATGTAACCCCCACCCCTGTGCCGTCTTACCAGGCTGTACAGCATGTCTCGCAGGTCTGCCCACACGTGGTAGACTTCTGCACAGTTCATCCCCTCACTGTTCACCATTTCCACAAAGATCCGTTTATAAATGTTGAAGTTCTGGAGAAGAAAACACAAAATAAAATTGTTAGAATGTGCAGGTGAGGTACGTGGAGGGCGAGGAGGGACGGGTGGAGAAGAAGGCGGGGGGCGAGGAATGGGCGGAGAAGGCGGAGGGACTGAAGGAGAAGGCTTAGGGACGGGAGGAGAAGGCGGGGTTGCGAGGGACGGGAGGAGAAGGCGGGGGGCGAGGGACAGGAGGAGAAGGCGGAGGGACGGAAGGAGAAGGCGGAGGGACGGAAGGAGAAGGCGGAGGGACGGAAAGAGAAGGCGGAGGGCGAGGGACGGGAGGAGAAGGCGAGGGACGGGAGGAGAAGGCGGGGGGCGAGGGACGGGAGGAGAAGGCGGGGGGCGAGGGACGGGAGGAGAAGGCGGGGGGCGAGGGACGGGAGGAGAAGGCGGAGGGCGAGGGACGGGAGGAGAAGGCGGAGGGACGGGTGGAGAAGAAGGCGGGGGGCGAGGAATGGGAGGAGAAGGCGGAGGGCGAGGGACGGGAGGAGAAGGCGGAGGGCGAGGGACGGGAGGAGAAGAAGGCGGAGGGCGAGGGACGGGAGGAGAAGAAGGTGGGGGGGCGAGGAATGGGAGGAGAAGGCGGAGGGACGGAAGGAGAAGGCGGGGTGGCGAGGGACGGAAGGAGAAGGCGGGGTGGCGAGGGACGGGAGGAGAAGGCGGGGTGGCGAGGGACGGGAGGAGAAGGCGGGGTGGCGAGGGACGGGAGGAGAAGGCGGGGTGGCGAGGGACGGGAGGAGAAGGCGGGGGGCGAGGGACAGGAGGAGAAGGCGGGGGGCGAGGCACGGGAGGAAAAGGCGGAGGGACGGAAGGAGAAGGCGGAGGGACGGAAGGAGAAGGCGGAGGGACGGAAGGAGAAGGCGGAGGGACGGAAGGAGAAGGCGGAGGGACGGAAGGAGAAGGCGAGGGACGGAAGGAGAAGGCGAGGGACGGGAGGAGAAGGCGAGGGACGGGAGGAGAAGGCGAGGGACGGGAGGAGAAGGCGGGGGGAGGAGAAGGCGGGGGGCGAGGCACGGGAGAAGGCGGAGGGACGGAAGGAGAAGGCGGAGGGCGAGGGACGGGAGGAGAAGGCGGGGGCGAGGGACGGGAGGAGAAGGCGGGGGCGAGGGACGGGAGGAGAAGGCGGGGGCGAGGGACGGGAGGAGAAGGCGGAGGGCGAGGGACGGGAGGAGAAGGCGGGGGGCGAGGGACGGGAGGAGAGGACGGGAGGAGAAGACGGAGGGCGAGGGACGGGAGGAGAAGGCGGGGGGCCAGGGACGGGAGGAGAAGGCGGAGGGCGAGGGACGGGAGGAGAAGGCGGGGGGCGAGGGACAGGAGGAGAAGGCGGGGGGCGAGGCACGGGAGGAAAAGGCGGAGGGACGGAAGGAGAAGGCGAGGGACGGAAGGAGAAGGCGAGGGACGGGAGGAGAAGGCGAGGGACGGGAGGAGAAGGCGAGGGACGGGAGGAGAAGGCGGGGGGAGGAGAAGGCGGGGGGCGAGGCACGGGAGAAGGCGGAGGGACGGAAGGAGAAGGCGGAGGGCGAGGGACGGGAGGAGAAGGCGGGGGCGAGGGACGGGAGGAGAAGGCGGGGGCGAGGGACGGGAGGAGAAGGCGGGGGCGAGGGACGGGAGGAGAAGGCGGAGGGCGAGGGACGGGAGGAGAAGGCGGGGGGCGAGGGACGGGAGGAGAGGACGGGAGGAGAAGACGGAGGGCGAGGGACGGGAGGAGAAGGCGGGGGGCCAGGGACGGGAGGAGAAGGCGGAGGGCGAGGGACGGGAGGAGAAGGCGGGGGGCGAGGGACGGGAGGAGAAGGCGGAGGGATGGAAGGAGAAGGCGGGGGGCGAGGGACGGGAGGAGAAGGCGGAGGGCGAGGGACGGGAGGAGAAGGCGGGGGGCGAGGGACGGGAGGAGAAGGCGGGGGGCGAGGGACGGGAGGAGAAGGCGGAGGGCGAGGGACGGGAGGAGAAGGCGGGGGGCGAGGGACGGGAGGAGAAGGCGGGGGGCGAGGGACGGGAGGAGAAGGCGGAGGGCGAGGGACGGGAGGAGAAGGCGGGGGGCGAGGGACGGGAGGAGAAGGCGGAGGGACGGAAGGAGAAGGCGGGGGCGAGGGACGGGAGGAGAAGGCGGAGGGCGAGGGACGGGAGGAGAAGGCGGAGGGCGAGGGACGGAAGGAGAAGGCGGAGGGCGAGGGACGGGAGGAGAAGGCGGAGGGCGAGGGACGGGAGGAGAAGGCGGAGGGCGAGGGACGGGAGGAGAAGGCGGAGGGCGAGGGACGGGAGGAGAAGGCGGAGGGCGAGGGACGGGAGGAGAAGGCGGAGGGCGAGGGACGGGAGGAGAAGGCGGTGGGCGAGGGACGGGAGGAAAAGGCGGAGGGCGAGGGACGGGAGGAGAAGGCGGAAGATATAATAACTGTACCTGGGCGTTGGCGGGAGCTCCGTGCTGCACATACAGAGCCAGCGCTTTCTCCCAGTTTCCGTCCTTGATGAGATGTGTAGCAAACAGAGCGACGTATTTGTGGAGAACCTTGTAATTCTGTGATACAAATACTCAGAGGTCAGGACAGATCTGCTCCCCCCATACAAGGTCCTATCTCTGGACCGCAAACACTTCATAGCTAAAGCCACAGTGAAATGAGGAATGTCTCTCTACACTCGGGATCTGGCCTCCTCTTTGCAGCCTCTCGTGTAGAGATCAGACCTCCTGTTTATAGCAGTTCTCTCTACAGTCGGGATCTGGCCTCCTGTTTGCAGCCTCTCGTGTAGAGATCAGAGCTCCTGTTTATAGCGGTTCTCTCTACAGTCAGGATCTGGCCTCCTCTTTGCTGCCTCTCGTGTAGAGATCAGAGCTCCTGTTTATAGCAGTTCTCTCTACAGTCGGGATCTGGCCTCCTCTTTGCTGCCTCTCGTGTAGAGATCAGACCTCCTGTTTATAGTGGTTCTCTCTACAGTCGGGATCTGGCCTCCTCTTTGCAGCCTCTCGTGTAGAGATCAGACCTCCTGTTTATAGTGGTTCTCTCTACAGTCGGGATCTGGCCTCCTCTTTGCTGCCTCTCGTGTACAGATCAGAGCTCCTGTTTATAGCGGTTCTCTCTACAGTCGGGATCTGGCCTCCTCTTTGCAGCCTCTCGTGTAGAGATCAGAGCTCCTGTTTATAGCGGTTCTCTCTACAGTCAGGATCTGGCCTCCTCTTTGCTGCCTCTTGTGTAGAGATCAGAGCTCCTGTTTATAGCGGTTCTCTCTACAGTCAGGATCTGGCCTCCTCTTTGCAGCCTCTCGTGTAGAGATCAGAGCTCCTGTTTATGACTATTCTCTGTTCTCTCTACAGTCAGGATCTGGCCTCCTCTTTGCTGCCTCTTGTGTACAGATCAGAGCTCCTGTTTATAGCGGTTCTCTCTACAGTCAGGATCTGGCCTCCTCTTTGCTGCCTTTCGAGGAGAGATCAGAGCTCCTGTTTATAGCGGTCCTCTCTACAGTCGGGATCTGGCCTCCTCTTTGCAGCCTCTCGTGTAGAGATCAGAGATCCTGTTTATAGCAGTTCTCTCTACAGTCGGGATCTGGCCTCCTCTTTGCTGCCTCTCGTGTAGAGATCAGATCTCCTTGATATAGCGGTTCTCTCTACAGCCGGGATCTGGCCTCCTCTTTGCTGCCTCTCGTGTAGAGATCAGAGCTCCTGTTTATAGCGGTTCTCTCTACAGTCGGGATCTGGCCTCCTCTTTGCAGCCTCTCGTGTAGAGATCAGAGCTCCTGTTTATAGCGGTTCTCTCTACAGTCAGGATCTGGCCTCCTCTTTGCTGCCTCTCGTGTAGAGATCAGAGCTCCTGTTTATAGCGGTTCTCTCTACAGTCGGGATCTGGCCTCCTCTTTGCTGCCTCTCGTGTAGAGATCAGAGCTCCCGTTTATAGCGGTTCTCTCTACAGTCAGGATCTGGCCTCCTCTTTGCTGCCTCTCGTGTAGAGATCAGAGCTCCTGTTTATAGCGGTTCTCTCTACAGTCGGGATCTGGCCTCCTCTTTGCTGCCTCTCGTGTAGAGATCAGAGCTCCTGTTTATAGCAGTTCTCTCTACAGTCTGGATCTGGCCTCCTCTTTGTTGCCTCTCGTGTAGAGATCAGAGCTCCTGTTTATAGCTGTTCTCTCTACAGTCAGGATCTGGCCTCCTCTTTGCTGCCTTTCGTGTAGAGATCAGAGCTCCTGTTTATAGCGGTTCTCTCTACAGTCGGGATCTGGCCTCCTCTTTGCTGCCTTTCGTGTAGAGATCAGAGCTCCTGTTTATAGCGGTCCTCTCTACAGTCGGGATCTGGCCTCCTCTTTGCAGCCTCTCGTGTAGAGATCAGAGATCCTGTTTATAGCAGTTCTCTCTACAGTCGGGATCTGGCCTCCTCTTTGCTGCCTCTCGTGTAGAGATCAGATCTCCTTGATATAGCGGTTCTCTCTACAGCCGGGATCTGGCCTCCTCTTTGCTGCCTCTCGTGTAGAGATCAGAGCTCCTGTTTATAGCGGTTCTCTCTACAGTCGGGATCTGGCCTCCTCTTTGCAGCCTCTCGTGTAGAGATCAGAGCTCCTGTTTATAGCGGTTCTCTCTACAGTCAGGATCTGGCCTCCTCTTTGCTGCCTCTCGTGTAGAGATCAGAGCTCCTGTTTATAGCGGTTCTCTCTACAGTCGGGATCTGGCCTCCTCTTTGCTGCCTCTCGTGTAGAGATCAGAGCTCCCGTTTATAGCGGTTCTCTCTACAGTCAGGATCTGGCCTCCTCTTTGCTGCCTCTCGTGTAGAGATCAGAGCTCCTGTTTATAGCGGTTCTCTCTACAGTCGGGATCTGGCCTCCTCTTTGCAGCCTCTCGTGTAGAGATCAGAGCTCCTGTTTATAGCAGTTCTCTCTACAGTCTGGATCTGGCCTCCTCTTTGTTGCCTCTCGTGTAGAGATCAGAGCTCCTGTTTATAGCTGTTCTCTCTACAGTCAGGATCTGGCCTCCTCTTTGCTGCCTTTCGTGTAGAGATCAGAGCTCCTGTTTATAGCGGTTCTCTCTACAGTCGGGATCTGGCCTCCTCTTTGCTGCCTCTCGTGTAGAGAGAGCTCCTGTTTATAGCGGTTCTCTCTACAGTCAGGATCTGGCCTCCTCTTTGCTGCCTCTCGTGTAGAGATCAGAGCTCCTGTTTATAGCAGTTCTCTCTACAGTCGGGATCTGGCCTCCTCTTTGCTGCCTCTCGTGTAGAGATCAGAGCTCCTGTTTATAGCGGTTCTCTCTACAGTCAGGATCTGGCCTCCTCTTTGCTGCCTCTTGTGTAGAGATCAGAGCTCCTGTTTATAGCGGTTCTCTCTACAGTCAGGATCTGGCCTCCTCTTTGCTGCCTCTCGTGTAGAGATCAGAGCTCCTGTTTATAGCGGTCTTCTCTACAGTCGGGATCTGGCCTCCTCTTTGCTGCCTCTCGTGTAGAGATCAGAGCTCCTGTTTATAGCGGTTCTCTCTACAGTCTGGATCTGGCCTCCTCTTTGCTGCCTCTCGTGTAGAGATCAGAGCTCCTGTTTATAGCAGTTCTCTCTACAGTCAGGATCTGGCCTCCTCTTTGCAGCCTCTCGTGTAGAGATCAGAGCTCCTGTTTATGACTATTCTCTGTTCTCTCTACAGTCAGGATCTGGCCTCCTCTTTGCTGCCTTTCGTGTAGAGATCAGAGCTCCTGTTTATAGCGGTTCTCTCTACAGTCAGGATCTGGCCTCCTCTTTGCAGCCTCTCGTGTAGAGATCAGAGCTCCTGTTTATAGCAGTTCTCTCTACAGTCTGGATCTGGCCTCCTCTTTGCTGCCTTTCGTGTAGAGATCAGAGCTCCTGTTTATAGCGGTCCTCTCTACAGTCAGGATCTGGCCTCCTCTTTGCTGCCTTTCGTGTAGAGATCAGAGCTCCTGTTTATAGCGGTTCTCTCTACAGTCGGGATCTGGCCTCCTCTTTGCAGCCTCTCGTGTAGAGATCAGAGCTCCTGTTTATAGCAGTTCTCTCTACAGTCTGGATCTGGCCTCCTCTTTGTTGCCTCTCGTGTAGAGATCAGAGCTCCTGTTTATAGCTGTTCTCTCTACAGTCAGGATCTGGCCTCCTCTTTGCTGCCTTTCGTGTAGAGATCAGAGCTCCTGTTTATAGCGGTTCTCTCTACAGTCGGGATCTGGCCTCCTCTTTGCTGCCTCTCGTGTAGAGAGAGCTCCTGTTTATAGCGGTTCTCTCTACAGTCAGGATCTGGCCTCCTCTTTGCTGCCTCTCGTGTAGAGATCAGAGCTCCTGTTTATAGCAGTTCTCTCTACAGTCGGGATCTGGCCTCCTCTTTGCTGCCTCTCGTGTAGAGATCAGAGCTCCTGTTTATAGCGGTTCTCTCTACAGTCAGGATCTGGCCTCCTCTTTGCTGCCTCTTGTGTAGAGATCAGAGCTCCTGTTTATAGCGGTTCTCTCTACAGTCAGGATCTGGCCTCCTCTTTGCTGCCTCTCGTGTAGAGATCAGAGCTCCTGTTTATAGCGGTCTTCTCTACAGTCGGGATCTGGCCTCCTCTTTGCTGCCTCTCGTGTAGAGATCAGAGCTCCTGTTTATAGCGGTTCTCTCTACAGTCTGGATCTGGCCTCCTCTTTGCTGCCTCTCGTGTAGAGATCAGAGCTCCTGTTTATAGCAGTTCTCTCTACAGTCAGGATCTGGCCTCCTCTTTGCAGCCTCTCGTGTAGAGATCAGAGCTCCTGTTTATGACTATTCTCTGTTCTCTCTACAGTCAGGATCTGGCCTCCTCTTTGCTGCCTTTCGTGTAGAGATCAGAGCTCCTGTTTATAGCGGTTCTCTCTACAGTCAGGATCTGGCCTCCTCTTTGCAGCCTCTCGTGTAGAGATCAGAGCTCCTGTTTATAGCAGTTCTCTCTACAGTCTGGATCTGGCCTCCTCTTTGCTGCCTTTCGTGTAGAGATCAGAGCTCCTGTTTATAGCGGTCCTCTCTACAGTCAGGATCTGGCCTCCTCTTTGCTGCCTTTCGTGTAGAGATCAGAGCTCCTGTTTATAGCGGTTCTCTCTACAGTCGGGATCTGGCCTCCTCTTTGCTGCCTCTCGTGTAGAGATCAGAGCTCCTGTTTATAGCGGTTCTCTCTACAGTCGGGATCTGGCCTCCTCTTTGCAGCCTCTCGTGTAGAGATCAGAGCTCCTGTTTATAGCAGTTCTCTCTACAGTCTGGATCTGGCCTCCTCTTTGCTGCCTTTCGTGTAGAGATCAGAGCTCCTGTTTATAGCGGTCCTCTCTACAGTCAGGATCTGGCCTCCTCTTTGCTGCCTTTCGTGTAGAGATCAGAGCTCCTGTTTATAGCGGTTCTCTCTACAGTCGGGATCTGGCCTCCTCTTTGCTGCCTCTCGTGTAGAGATCAGAGCTCCTGTTTATAGCGGTTCTCTCTACAGTCGGGATCTGGCCTCCTCTTTGCTGCCTCTCGTGTAGAGATCAGAGCTCCTGTTTATAGCGGTTCTCTCTACAGTCGGGATCTGGCCTCCTCTTTGCTGCCTCTCGTGTAGAGATCAGAGCTCCTGTTTATAGCAGTTCTCTCTACAGTCGGGATCTGGCCTCCTCTTTGCTGCCTCTCGTGTAGAGATCAGATCTCCTTGATGTAGCGGTTCTCTCTACAGTCAGGATCTGGCCTCCTCTTTGCTGCCTCTCGTGTAGAGATCAGACCTCCTGTTTATAGCAGTTCTCACTACAGCCGGGATCTGGCCTCCTCTTTGCAGCCTCTCGTGTAGAGATCAGAGCTCCTGTTTATAGCAGTTCTCTCTACAGTCGGGATCTGGCCTCCTCTTTGCAGCCTCTCGTGTAGAGATCAGAGCTCCTGTTTATAGCAGGTCTCTCTACAGTCGGGATCTGGCCTCCTCTTTGCTGCCTCTCGTGTAGAGATCAGAGCTCCTGTTTATAGCGGTCCTCTCTACAGTCGGGATCTGGCCTCCTCTTTGCTGCCTCTCGTGTAGAGATCAGAGCTCCTGTTTATAGCGGTTCTCTCTACAGTCGGGATCTGGCCTCCTCTTTGCAGCCTCTCGTGTAGAGATCAGAGCTCCTGTTTATAGCAGTTCTCTCTACAGTCGGGATCTGGCCTCCTCTTTGCAGCCTCTCGTGTAGAGATCAGAGCTCCTGTTTATAGCGGTTCTCTCTACAGTCAGGATCTGGCCTCCTCTTTGCTGCCTCTCGTGTAGAGATCAGAGCTCCTGTTTATAGCGGTTCTCTCTACAGTCGGGATCTGGCCTCCTCTTTGCTGCCTCTCGTGTAGAGATCAGAGCTCCTGTTTATAGCGGTTCTCTCTACAGTCGGGATCTGGCCTCCTCTTTGCTGCCTTTCGTGTAGAGATCAGAGCTCCTGTTTATAGCAGTTCTCTCTACAGTCGGGATCTGGCCTCCTCTTTGCTGCCTCTCGTGTAGAGATCAGATCTCCTTGATATAGCGGTTCTCTCTACAGTCAGGATCTGGCCTCCTCTTTGCTGCCTCTCGTGTAGAGATCAGAGCTCCTGTTTATAGCGGTCCTCTCTACAGTCGGGATCTGGCCTCCTCTTTGCTGCCTCTCGTGTAGAGATCAGAGCTCCCGTTTATAGCAGTTCTCTCTACAGTCTGGATCTGGCCTCCTCTTTTCTTCCTCTCGTGTAGAGATCAGAGCTCCTGTTTATAGCAGGTCTCTCTACAGTCGGGATCTGGCCTCCTCTTTTCTGCCTCTCGTGTAGAGATTAGAACTCCTGCTTATAGCGGTCCTCTCTACAGTCGGGATCTGGCCTCCTCGTTGCTGCCTCTCGTGTAGAGATCAGAGCTCCTGTTTATAGCGGTTCTCTCTACAGTCGGGATCTGGCCTCCTCTTTGCAGCCTCTCGTGTAGAGATCAGAGCTCCTGTTTATAGCAGTTCTCTCTACAGTCGGGATCTGGCCTCCTCTTTGCAGCCTCTCGTGTAGAGATCAGAGCTCCTGTTTATAGCAGTTCTCTCTACAGTCGGGATCTGGCCTCCTCTTTGCTGCCTCTCGTGTAGAGATCAGAGCTCCTGTTTATACCGGTTCTCTCTACAGTCAGGATCTGGCCTCCTCTTTGCTGCCTCTCGTGTAGAGATCAGAGCTCCTGTTTATAGCGGTTCTCTCTACAGTCGGGATCTGGCCTCCTCTTTGCTGCCTCTCGTGTAGAGATCAGAGCTCCTGTTTATAGCGGTTCTCTCTACAGTCGGGATCTGGCCTCCTCTTTGCTGCCTCTCGTGTAGAGATCAGAGCTCCTGTTTATAGCGGTTCTCTCTACAGTCTGGATCTGGCCTCCTCTTTGCTGCCTCTCGTGTAGAGATCAGAGCTCCTGTTTATAGCGGTTCTCTCTACAGTCGGGATCTGGTCTCCTCTTTGCAGCCTCACGTGTAGAGATCAGACCTCCTGTTTATAGCGGTTCTCTCTACAGTCGGGATCTGGCCTCCTCTTTGCTGCCTCTCGTGTAGAGATCAGATCTCCTTGATATAGCGGTTCTCTCTACAGTCGGGATCTGGCCTCCTCTTTGCAGCCACTCGTGTAGAGATCAGAGCTCCTGTTTATAGCAGGTCTCTCTACAGTCGGGATCTGGCCTCCTCTTTGCTGCCTCTCGTGTAGAGATCAGAGCTCCTGTTTATAGCTGTTCGCTCTACAGTCGGGATCTGGCCTCCTCTTTGCAGCCTCTCGTGTAGAGATCAGAGCTCCTGTTTATAGCGGTTCTCTCTACAGTCGGGATCTGGCCTCCTCTTTGCTGCCTCTCGTGTAGAGATCAGAGATCCTGTTTATAGCAGTTCTCTCTACAGTCAGGATCTGGCCTCCTCTTTGCTGCCTCTCGTGTAGAGATCAGATCTCCTTGATATAGCGGTTCTCTCTACAGTCGGTATCTGGCCTCCTCTTTGCTGCCTCTCGTGTAGAGATCAGAGCTCCTGTTTATAGCGGTTCTCTCTACAGTCGGGATCTGGCCTCCTCTTTGCTGCCTCTCGTGTAGAGATCAGATCTCCTTGATATAGCGGTTCTCTCTACAGTCGGTATCTGGCCTCCTCTTTGCTGCCTCTCGTGTAGAGATCAGAGCTCCTGTTTATAGCGGTTCTCTCTACAGTCAGGATCTGGCCTCCTCTTTGCAGCCTCTCGTGTAGAGATCAGATCTCCTTGATATAGCGGTTCTCTCTACAGCCGGGATCTGGCCTCCTCTTTGCTGCCTCTCGTGTAGAGATCAGAGCTCCTGTTTATAGCGGTTCTCTCTACAGTCGTGATCTGGCCTCTGCTTTGCAGCCTCTCGTGTAGAGATCAGAGCTCCCGTTTATAGCGGTTCTCTCTACAGTCTGGATCTGGCCTCCTCTTTGCTGCCTCTCGTGTAGAGATCAGATCTCCTTGATATAGCGGTTCTCACTACAGCCGGGATCTGGCCTCCTCTTTGCTGCCTCTCGTGTAGAGATCAGACCTCCTGTTTATAGCGGTTCTCTCTACAGTCGGGATCTGGCCTCCTTTTTGCTGCCTCTCGTGTAGAGATCAGAGCTCCTGTTTATGACTATTCTCTGTTCTCTCTACAGTCGGGATCTGGCCTCCTCTTTGCTGCCTCTCGTGTAGAGATCAGAGCTCCTGTTTATAGCGGTTCTCTCTACAGTCGGGATCTGGCCTCCTCTTTGCTGCCTCTCGTGTAGAGATCAGAGCTCCTGTTTATGACTATTCTCTGTTCTCTCTACAGTCGGGATCTGGCCTCCTCTTTGCTGCCTCTCGTGTAGAGATCAGAGCTCCTGTTTATAGCGGTTCTCTCTACAGTCGGGATCTGGCCTCCTCTTTGCAGCCTCTCATGTAGAGATCAGAGCTCCTGTTTATGACTATTGTCTGTTCTCTCTACAGTCAGGATCTGGCCTCTGCTTTATATCCCTGCCTCGGTTTATATCCTCTGTCTGCATAGACCTCCCCTCCTGTGTAAGTTCTTCTTCTAGTCATCACCCTGCAGGGACACTATCCCCCTCCTCACCTGTTTCCCAGCGATATCTATGCACTTCTCCCACTGACCACGATCAGCGTACATATCTAGAGCCGCCATGACATCAACCCCGACAAGCTGGGGACAGAAGAGATGAATACACAAATCAATATTGACCGTGAAGAGACAAGACACCGCAGAGGAGGGGCTGAGAAGACACGGCAGAGGATGTCAGAGGGAGGAGGGGGATGAGACGACACCGCAGAGGAGGGCAGAGATAGAGGGAGGAGGGGATGAGAAGACACGGCAGAGGATGTCAGAGGGAGGAGGGGGATGAGACGACACCGCAGAGGAGGGCAGAGACAGAGGGAGGAGGGGATGAGAAGACACGGCAGAGAGGGCAGAGACAGAGGGAGGAGGGGCTGAGAAGACACGGCAGAGGATGTCAGAGGGAGGAGGGGGATGAGACGACACTGCAGAGGAGGGCAGAGACAGAGGGAGGAGGGGATGAGAAGACACGGCAGAGGATGTCAGAGGGAGGAGGGGGATGAGACGACACCGCAGAGGAGGGCAGAGACAGAGGGAGGAGGGGATGAGAAGACACGGCAGAGGAGGGCAGAGACAGAGGGAGGAGGGGATGAGAAGACACCGCAGAGGATGGCAGAGGGAGGAGGGGGATGAGACGACACTGCAGAGGAGGGCAGAGACAGAAGGAGGGGATGAGAAGACACCGCAGAGGATGGCAGAGCGAGGAGGGGGATGAGACGACACCGCAGAGGATGGCAGAGGGAGGAGGGGGATGAGACGACACCGCAGAAAAGGGCAGAGACAGAGGGAGGAGGGGGATGAGAAGACACAGCAGAGATAGAGGGAGGAGGGGATGAGACGACACTGCAGAGGAAGGTAGAGACAGAAGGAGGAGGGGGATGAGACGACACCGCAGAGACAGGGGGTTGAGAAGACACCACAGAGGACGGCAGAGTGAGGAGGGGGATGAGACGACACCGCAGAGGAGGGCAGAGACAGAGGGAGGAGGGAATGAGAAGACACCGCAGAGGATGGCAGAGACAGAGGGAGGAGGGAATGAGAAGACACCGCAGAGGAGGGCAGAGGGAGGAGGGGGATGAGACAACACTGCAGAAGATGGCAGAGACAGAAGGAGGAGGGGGATGAGAAGACACAGCAGAGACAGGGGGTTGAGAAGACACCGCAGAGGATGGCAGAGGGAGGAGGGGGATGAGACAACACCGCAGAAGAGGGCAGAGACAGGAGGAGGGGGATGAGACGAGACCGCAGAGGAGGGCAGAGACAGAGGGAGGAGGGGGATGAGAAGACACAGCAGAGACAGGGGGTTGAGAAGACACCGCAGAGGATGGCAGGGGGAGGAGGGGGATGAGAAGACACAGCAGAGACAGGGGGTTGAGAAGACACCGCAGAGGATACAGGGGACAGCAGAGACAGGAGAGGAGAGGATGAGGCGGCAGAGACAGATGGTGTGAACACTTGATTATCCCACTGGGAGTAAATATTCAGTCATCTCACCGAGTCCACTTTCCCCTGGTTCTTCAGGTAATCCTTATATCGGTCATCCACATACTGCTCATACCTGAGATGGGAACATGATAACACTGATGGTCAGGAAGCCATCACCCTCACACATGTCCCTGTCCTCTCTCCACCCTCACACATGTCCCTGTCCCCTCTCCACCCCTCACACATGTCCCTGTCCCCTCTCCCCCCTCACACATGTCCCTGTCCCCTCTCCCCCCCTCACACATGTCCCTGTCCCCTCTCCCCCCTCACACATGTCCCTGTCCCCTCTCTCCCCCTCACACATGTCCCTGTCCCCTCTCTCCCCCTCACACATGTCCCTGTCCCCTCTCTCCCCCTCACACATGTCCCTGTCCACTCTCTCTCTCCACCCTCACACATGTCCCTGTCCCCTCTCCACCCCTCACACATGTCCCTGTCCTCTCTCTCCAGCCCTCACACATGTCCCTGTCCCCTCTCCACCCCTCACACATGTCCCTGTCCCCTCTCCACCCCTCACACATGTCCCTGTCCCCTCTCTCTCTCCACCCTCACACATGTCCCTGTTCCCTCACTCTCCACCCTCACACATGTCCCTGTCCCCTCTCCATCCCTCACACATGTCCCTGTCCCCTCTCTCTCCACCCCTCACACATGTCCCTGTCCTCTCTCTCCACCCTCACACATGTCCCTGTCCCTTCCCTCTCTCCACCCCTCACACATGTCCCTGTCCACTCTCTCTCCACCCCTCACACATGTCCTGGTCCACTCTCTCTCTCAACCCCTCACACATGTCCCTGTCCCCTCTCTCTCTCTCCACCCTCACACATGTCCCTGTTCCCTCTCTCTCCACCCTCACACATGTCCCTGTCCTCTCCACCCCTCACACATGTCCCTGTTCCCTCTCTCTCCACCCTCACATGTCCCTGTCCCCTCTCTCCACCCTCACACGTCCCTGTCCCCTCCCCACATGTCCCTGTCCCCTCTCTCCCCACCCTCACACATGTCCCTGTCCCCTCCCTCCACCCCTCACACATGTTCCTGTCCTCTCTCTCCAGCCCTCACACATGTCCCTGTCTCCTCTCCCTCTCTCCACCCCTCACACATGTCCCTGTCCTCTCTCTCCACCCCTCACACATGTCCCTGTCCTCTCTCTCCACCCTCACACGTCCCTGTCCTCTCTCTCCACCCTCACACATGTCCCTGTCCTCTCTCTCTACCCTCACACAGGTCCCTGTCCTCGCCCTCTCTCCACCCCTCTCACATCCACGTGTCTACCTTCTCTCCACCCCTCACATGTGTCCTCTCTTTCCAGCCCCACATATCTACAGATGTAGCCAAGTTTATCTGGACTCTGATATCACGCTGCAGCAAGTTATCACACAACAAAAGCGATTGAAAAAGTCAAGTTAAAGTTTCTTGGCACTGTGTATTTAATGTGTTAAAAGTCAAGATAAAGATGGCTACATCTGTACCTGGAGTCCAGCTCCTTGGCCACTCTCTTGGCTTTGTTCCACTCTTCTCCATCTATAAAGGCGTCAATCGCTTCCTTAATGAGGTCCACGTTCAGGTAAAGCTCCGCAGCCTGTGAGGAAAAAAATGGAATCCATTCATAGTCATTCTACTTATAGAGACCCTCCCATCTCCCAGATAAACCAGAGAGGGACCCCCCAACAGTCCTGTCAATATACACAGCCCAGGTCCTGTCCTCATCGAGTTCTCTCCGGTCTATATATAGGAAAGACTCCCTTCCCACCTCGACCCATTTCACAACTATATATATATATATACACACACATACATTATACACTCATATACACTACCGTTCAAACGTTTGGGGTCACCCAGACAATTTTGTGGTTTCCATGAAAACTCACACTTATATTTATCAAATGAGTTGCAAAATGACTAGAAAATACAGTCCAGACATTGACAAGGTTAGAAATAATGATTTTCTCCTTCAGACTTTGCTTCCGTCGCTCCATTTGCAGCAATTACAGCATTGCAGACCTTTGGCATTCGAGCTGTTAATTTGCTGAGGTCATCGGGAGACATTTCCCCCCATGCTTCCAGAAGCCCCTCCCACCAGTTGGATTGGCTTGATGGGCACTTCTTGCGTACCATACGGTCAAGCTCCTCCCACAACAACTCTATGGGGTTGAGATCTGGTGACTGCGCTGGCCACTCCATTACAGATAGAATACCGGCTGCCGGCTTCTTCCCTAAATAGTTCTTGCATCATTTGGAGGTGCTTTGGGTCATTGTCCTGTTGTAGGATGAAATTGGCTCCAATCAAGCGCTGTCCACAGGGTATGGCATGGCGTTGCGGAGTGATAGCCTTCCTTATTCACAATCCCTTTTACCTTGTACAAATCTCCCACTTTACCCCAGACCATCACATGACCTCCACCATGCTTGACAGATGGCGTCCGGCGCTCTTCCAGCATCTTTTCAGTTGTTCTGCGTCTCACAAATGTTCTTCTGTGTGATCCAAACACCTCAAACTTCGATTTGTCTGTCCATAACACTTTTTTCCAATCTTCCTCTGTCCAATGTCTGTGTGCTTTTGCCCATATTAATCTTTTCCTTTTATTAGCCAGTCTCAGATATGGCTTCTTCTTTGCCACTCTGCCCTGAAGGCCAGCATCCCGGAGTCGTCTCTTCACTGTAGACGTTGACACTGGAGTTTTGCGGGTACTATTTAATGAAGCTGCCAGTTGAGGACCTGTGAGGCGTCTATTTCTCACACTAGAGACTCTAATGTACTTGTCTTGTTGCTCAGTTGTGCATCGGGGCCTCCCACTTCTCTTTCTACTCTGGTTAGAGCCTGCTTGTGCTGTCCTCTGAAGGGAGTAGTACACACCGTTGTAGGAAATCTTCAGTTTCTTGGCAATTTCTCGCATGGAATAGCCTTCATTTCTAAGAACAAGAATAGACTGTCGAGTTTCACATGAAAGCTCTCTTTTTCTAGCCATTTTGAGAGTTTAATCTAACCCACAAATGTAATGCTCCAGATTCTCAACTAGCTCAAAGGAAGGTCAGTTTTATAGCTCCTCTAAACAGCAAAACTGTTTACAGCGTTGCTAACATAATTGCACAAGGGTTTTCAAGTGTTTTCTAATCATCCATTAGCCTTCTAACACAGTTAGCAAACACAATGTACCATTAGAACACTGGAGTGATGGTTGCTGGAAATGGCCTCTATACACCTATGTAGATATTGCATTAAACACCAGACGTTTGCAGCTAGAATAGTCATTTACACATTAACAATGTATAGAGTGGATTTCTGATTAATTGAAATTTCCTTATTTTTGAAGGAAAAGCACAGATTTTTTCAATGAAGATGACATTCAAAGTGACCCTAAACTTTTGAACGGTAGTGTGTATATATATATATATATGAGAACCTCAATCAAGACCTTTCCTGTATTTATATACCGCAGAGACCCCTCCCCGAAACGTTAACAATCTACAGATACAGGAGCCCACTATTCTTGAGGCTTGTCCATGCTGTATATACAGGAGAGGGCCTCATTCATTCCTTGTAGATCTTTGGGCCGGAGGCTTCTCACCGCATTGTGTTTTCCAGCAGAGACCAACTTGGGACCAACGATATGAATCACTTCCAAACTTCTGCTTGGCACCAGGAACTTGATGGATAACTCGGCTGCCTACAGAGATGAAACCAAATCATATCTCAGCGGTTACAAAGGATAGAACGTGCTCATCAGGACACATTTCTGAAAGACTAGGATCCCGGCAGCAGACGTAAGGAGGGAACTATACAATGAGCGCAGCACAAATTAATGTCATGCAATTAAACAGCCACGTGGACAACCTAAGAAAACAGGTCAGAGACCAACACAAACATTCATAGAACCGCCTAAATAATGAAGAACAATCTACACCTGACATCTATTCTGGAGAACTCACCAATCCGGGCAGGCCACAATATTAAGGACAGGGTACCACCCAGCAGTCAGACCGGTTATACGAGTACAGACCTCCACCCAACATCTATCCACAAGACCTGACAGATGAGGACAAGCAGCCACCTAACATCCATCCACAAGACCTGAGAGATGAGGACAAGCAGCCACCCAACATCCATCTACAAGACGCGACAGATGAGGACAAGAAGCCACCCAACATCCATCTACAAGACCTGACAGATGAGGACAAGCAGCCACCTAACATCCATCTACAAGACCTGACAGATGAGGACAAGCAGCCACCTAACATCCATCTACAAGACCTGACAGATGAGGACAAGCAGCCACCTAACATCCATCTACAAGACCTGACAGATGAGGACAAGCAGCCACCTAACATCCATCTACAAGACCTGACAGATGAGGACAAGCAGCCACCCAACATCCATCTACAAGACCTGACAGATGAGGACAAGCAGCCACCTAACATCCATCTACAAGACCTGACAGATGAGGACAAGCAGCCACCTAACATCCATCTACAAGACCTGACAGATGAGGAGAAGCAGCCACCTAACATCCATCTACAAGACCTGACAGATGAGGACAAGCAGCCACCTAACATCCATCTACAAGACCTGACAGATGAGGAGAAGCAACCACCCAACATCCATCTACAAGACCCGACAGATGAGGACAAGCAGCCACCTAACATCCATCTACAAGACCTGACAGATGAGGACAAGCAGCCACCTAACATCCATCTACAAGACCTGACAGATGAGGACAAGCAGCCACCCAACATCCATCTACAAGACCTGACAGATGAGGACAAGCAGCCACCTAACATCCATCTACAAGACCTGACAGATGAGGACAAGCAGCCACCTAACATCCATCTACAAGACCTGACAGATGAGGACAAGCAGCCACCCAACATCCATCCACAAGACCTGACAGATGAGGACAAGCAGCCACCTAACATCTATCTACAAGACCTGACAGATGAGGGACAAGCAGCCACCTAACATCCATCTACAAGACCTGACAGATGAGGACAAGCAGCCACCTAACATCCATCTACAAGACCTGACAGATGAGGACAAGCAGCCACCTAACATCCATCTACAAGACCTGACAGATGAGGACAACCAACCACCCAACATCCATCTACAAGACCTGACAGATGAGGAGTAGCAGCCACCTAACATCCATCTACAAGACCTGACAGATAATGACAAGCAGCCACCTAACATCCATCTACAAGACCTGACAGATGAGGACAAGCAGCCACCTAACATCCATCTACAAGACCTGACAGATGAGGACAAGCAGCCACCCAACATCCATCTACAAGACCTGACAGATGAGGACAAGGAGCCACCTACCATCCATCTACAAGACCTGACAGATGAGGACAACCAACCACCCAACATCCATCTACAAGACCTGACAAATGAGGACAAGCAGCCACCTAACATCCATCTACAAGACTTGACAGATGATGACAAGCAGCCACCTAACATCCATCTACAAGACCTGACAGATGAGGACAAGCAGCCACCTAACATCCATCTACAAGACCTGACAGATGAGGACAAGGAGCCACCTACCATCCATCTACAAGACCTGACAGATGAGGACAACCAACCACCCAACAACCATCTACAAGACCTGACAAATGAGGACAAGCAGCCACCTAACATCCATCTACAAGACCTGACAGCTGAGGACAAGCAGCCACCTAACATCCATCTACAAGACCTGACAGATGAGGACAAGCAGCCACCTAACATCCATCTACAGGAGCTGACAGATCAGGACAAGCAGCCACCTAACATCCATCTACAAGACCTGACAGATGAGGACAAGCAGCCACCTAACATCTATCTACAAGACCTGACAGATGAGGACAAGCAGCCACCTAACATCCATCTACAAGACCTGACAGATGAGGACAAGCAGCCACCCAACATCCATCTACAAGACCTGACAGATGAGGACAAGCAGCCACCTAACATCCATCTACAAGACCTGACAGATGAGGACAAGCAGCCACCTAACATCCATCTACAAGACCTGACAGATGAGGAGAAGCAGCCACCTAACATCCATCTACAAGACCTGACAGATGAGGACAAGCAGCCACCTAACATCCATCTACAAGACCTGACAGATGAGGAGAAGCAACCACCCAACATCCATCTACAAGACCCGACAGATGAGGACAAGCAGCCACCTAACATCCATCTACAAGACCTGACAGATGAGGACAAGCAGCCACCTAACATCCATCTACAAGACCTGACAGATGAGGACAAGCAGCCACCCAACATCCATCTACAAGACCTGACAGATGAGGACAAGCAGCCACCTAACATCCATCTACAAGACCTGACAGATGAGGACAAGCAGCCACCTAACATCCATCTACAAGACCTGACAGATGAGGACAAGCAGCCACCCAACATCCATCCACAAGACCTGACAGATGAGGACAAGCAGCCACCTAACATCTATCTACAAGACCTGACAGATGAGGGACAAGCAGCCACCTAACATCCATCTACAAGACCTGACAGATGAGGACAAGCAGCCACCTAACATCCATCTACAAGACCTGACAGATGAGGACAAGCAGCCACCTAACATCCATCTACAAGACCTGACAGATGAGGACAACCAACCACCCAACATCCATCTACAAGACCTGACAGATGAGGAGTAGCAGCCACCTAACATCCATCTACAAGACCTGACAGATAATGACAAGCAGCCACCTAACATCCATCTACAAGACCTGACAGATGAGGACAAGCAGCCACCTAACATCCATCTACAAGACCTGACAGATGAGGACAAGCAGCCACCCAACATCCATCTACAAGACCTGACAGATGAGGACAAGGAGCCACCTACCATCCATCTACAAGACCTGACAGATGAGGACAACCAACCACCCAACATCCATCTACAAGACCTGACAAATGAGGACAAGCAGCCACCTAACATCCATCTACAAGACTTGACAGATGATGACAAGCAGCCACCTAACATCCATCTACAAGACCTGACAGATGAGGACAAGCAGCCACCTAACATCCATCTACAAGACCTGACAGATGAGGACAAGGAGCCACCTACCATCCATCTACAAGACCTGACAGATGAGGACAACCAACCACCCAACAACCATCTACAAGACCTGACAAATGAGGACAAGCAGCCACCTAACATCCATCTACAAGACCTGACAGCTGAGGACAAGCAGCCACCTAACATCCATCTACAAGACCTGACAGATGAGGACAAGCAGCCACCTAACATCCATCTACAGGAGCTGACAGATCAGGACAAGCAGCCACCTAACATCCATCTACAAGACCTGACAGATGAGGACAAGCAGCCACCTAACATCTATCTACAAGACCTGACAAATGAGGACAAGCAGCCACCTAACATCCATCTACAAGACCTGACAGCTGAGGACAAGCAGCCACCTAACATCCATCTATAAGACCTGACAGATGAGGACAAGCAGCCACCTAACATCCATCTACAGGAGCTGACAGATCAGGACAAGCAGCCACCTAACATCCATCTACAAGACCTGACAGATGAGGACAAGCAGCCACCTAACATCTATCTACAAGACCTGACAGATGAGGACAAGCAGCCACCTAACATCCATCTACAAGACCTGACAGATGAGGACAAGCAGCCACCCAACATCCATCTACAAGACCTGACAGATGAGGACAAGCAGCCACCTAACATCCATCTACAAGACCTGACAGATGAGGACAAGCAGCCACCTAACATCCATCTACAAGACCTGACAGATGAGGAGAAGCAGCCACCTAACATCCATCTACAAGACCTGACAGATGAGGACAAGCAGCCACCTAACATCCATCTACAAGACCTGACAGATGAGGACAAGCAGCCACCCAACATCCATCCACAAGACCTGACAGATGAGGACAAGAAGCCACCTAACATCTATCCACAAGACCTGACAGATGAGGACAAGCAGCCACCTAACATCTATCTACAAGACCTGACAGATGAGGACAACCAACCACCTAACATCCATCTACAGGAGCTGACAGATCAGGACAAGCAGCCACCTAACATCCATCTACAAGTCCTGACAGATGAGGACAAGCAGCCACCCAACATCCATCTACAAGACCTGACAGATGAGGACAAGCAGCCACCTAACATCCATCTACAAGACCTGACAGATGAGGACAAGCAGCCACCTAACATCCATCTACAAGACCTGACAGATGAGGACAAGCAGCCACCCAACATCCATCCACAAGACCTGACAGATGAGGACAAGCAGCCACCTAACATCTATCTACAAGACCTGACAGATGAGGGACAAGCAGCCACCTAACATCCATCTACAAGACCTGACAGATGAGGACAAGCAGCCACCTAACATCCATCTACAAGACCTGACAGATGAGGACAAGCAGCCACCTAACATCCATCTACAAGACCTGACAGATGAGGACAACCAACCACCCAACATCCATCTACAAGACCTGACAGATGAGGAGTAGCAGCCACCTAACATCCATCTACAAGACCTGACAGATAATGACAAGCAGCCACCTAACATCCATCTACAAGACCTGACAGATGAGGACAAGCAGCCACCTAACATCCATCTACAAGACCTGACAGATGAGGACAAGCAGCCACCCAACATCCATCTACAAGACCTGACAGATGAGGACAAGGAGCCACCTACCATCCATCTACAAGACCTGACAGATGAGGACAACCAACCACCCAACATCCATCTACAAGACCTGACAAATGAGGACAAGCAGCCACCTAACATCCATCTACAAGACTTGACAGATGATGACAAGCAGCCACCTAACATCCATCTACAAGACCTGACAGATGAGGACAAGCAGCCACCTAACATCCATCTACAAGACCTGACAGATGAGGACAAGGAGCCACCTACCATCCATCTACAAGACCTGACAGATGAGGACAACCAACCACCCAACAACCATCTACAAGACCTGACAAATGAGGACAAGCAGCCACCTAACATCCATCTACAAGACCTGACAGCTGAGGACAAGCAGCCACCTAACATCCATCTACAAGACCTGACAGATGAGGACAAGCAGCCACCTAACATCCATCTACAGGAGCTGACAGATCAGGACAAGCAGCCACCTAACATCCATCTACAAGACCTGACAGATGAGGACAAGCAGCCACCTAACATCTATCTACAAGACCTGACAGATGAGGACAAGCAGCCACCTAACATCCATCTACAAGACCTGACAGATGAGGACAAGCAGCCACCTAACATCCATCTATAAGACCTGACAGATGAGGACAACCAACCACCTAACATCCATCTACAAGACCCGACAGATGAGGACAAGCAGCCACCTAACATCCATCCACAAGACCTGACAGATGAGGACAAGCAGCCACCTAACATCCATCTACAAGACCTGACAGATGAGGACAAGCAGCCACCTAACATCCATCTACAAGACCTGACAGATGAGGACAAGCAGCCACCCAACATCCATCCACAAGACCTGACAGATGAGGACAAGAAGCCACCTAACATCTATCCACAAGACCTGACAGATGAGGACAAGCAGCCACCTAACATCTATCTACAAGACCTGACAGATGAGGACAACCAACCACCTAACATCCATCTACAGGAGCTGACAGATCAGGACAAGCAGCCACCTAACATCCATCTACAAGTCCTGACAGATGAGGACAAGCAGCCACCTAACATCCATCTACAAGACCTGACAGATGAGGACAAGCAGCCACCTAACATCCATCTATAAGACCTGAGAGATGAGGACAACCAGCCACCCAACATCCATCTACAAGACCCGACAGATGAGGACAAGAAGCCACCCAACATCCATCTACAAGACCTGACAGATGAGGACAAGCAGCCACCTAACATCCATCTACAAGACCTGACAGATGAGGACAAGCAGCCACCTAACATCCATCTACAAGACCTGACAGATGAGGACAAGCAACCACCTAACATCCATCTACAAGACCTGACAGATGAAGACAACCAGTCACCTAACATCCATCTACAAGACCTGACAGATGATAACAAGCAGCCACCTAACATCCATCTACAAGACCTGAGAGATGAGGACTAGCAGCCACCTAACATCCATCTACAAGACCTGACAGATAATGACAAGCAGCCACCTAACATCCATCCACAAGACCTGACAGATGAGGACAAGCAGCCACCTAACATCCATCCACAAGACCTGACAGATGAGGACAAGCAGCCACCTAAAATCCATCTATAAGACCTGACAGATGAGGACAAGCAGCCACCTAACATCCATCTACAAGACCTGACAGATGAGGAGTAGCAGCCACCTAATATCCATCTACAAGACCTGACAGATGAGGACAAGCAGCCACCCAACATCCATCTACAAGACCTGACAGATGAGGACAAGCAGCCACCTAACATCTATCTACAAGACCTGACAGATGAGGACAAGCAGCCACCTAACATCCATCCACAAGACCTGACAGATGAGGAGTAGCAGCCACCCAACATCCATTTACAAGACCCGACAGATGAGGACAAGCAGCTACCTAACATCCATCTACAAGACCTGACAGATGAGGACAAGCAGCCACCCAACATCCATCTACAAGACCCGACAGATGAGGACAAGCAGATACCTAACATCCATCTACAAGACCTGACAGATGAGGACAAGCAGCCACCCAACATCCATCTACAAGACCTGACAGATGAGGACAACCAACCACCCAACATCCATCTACAAGACCTGACAAATGAGGACAAGCAGCCACCTAACATCCATCTACAAGACCTGACAGATGATGACAAGCAGCCACCTAACATCCATCTACAAGACCTGACAGATGAGGACAAGGAGCCACCTACCATCCATCTACAAGACCTGACAGATGAGGACAACCAACCACCCAACATCCATCTACAAGACCTGACAAATGAGGACAAGCAGCCACCTAACATCCATCTACAAGACCTGACAGCTGAGGACAAGCAGCCACCTAACATCCATCTACAAGACCTGACAGATGAGGACAAGCAGCCACCCAACATCCATCCACAAGACCTGACAGATGAGGACAAGCAGCCACCAAACATCCATCTACAAGACCTGACAGATGAGGACAAGCAGCCACCTAACATCCATCTACAAGACCTGACAGATGAGGACAAGCAGCCACCTAACATCCATCTACAAGACCTGACAGATGAGGACAAGCAGCCACCCAAAATCTATCCACAAGACCTGACAGATGAGGAGTAGCAGCCACCCAACATCCATTTACAAGACCTGACCGATGAGGACAAGCAGCCACCTAACATCCATCTACAAGACCTGACAGATGAAGACAACCAACCACCCAACATCTATCTACAAGACCCGACAGATGAGGACAACCAACCACCCAACATCCATCTACAAGACCTGACAGATGATGACAAGCAGCCACCTAACATCCATCTACAAGACCTGACAGATGAGGACAAGCAGCCACCTAACATCCATCTACAAGACCTGACAGATGAGGACAAGCAGCCACCTAACATCCATCTACAAGACCTGACAGATGAGGACAAGCAGCCACCAAACATCCATCCACAAGACCTGACAGATGAGGACAAGAAGCCACCTAACATCCATCTACAAGTCCTGACAGATGAGGACAAGCAGCCACCTAACATCCATCCACAAGACCTGACAGATGAGGAGTAGCAGCCACCCAACATCCATCTACAAGACCTGACAGATGAGGACAAGCAGCCACCTAACATCCATCTACAAGACCTGACAGATGAGGACAAGCAGCCACCTAACATCCATCTACAAGTCCTGACAGATGAGGACAAGCAGCCACCTAACATCCATCTACAAGACCTGACAGATGAGGACAAGCAGCCACCTAACATCCATCTACAAGACCTGACAGATGAGGACAAGCAGCCACCTAACATCCATCTACAAGACCTGACAGATGAGGACAAGCAGCCACCTAACATCCATCTATAAGACCTGACAGATGAGGACAACCAACCACCTAACATCCATCTACAAGACCCGACAGATGAGGACAAGCAGCCACCTAACATCCATCCACAAGACCTGACAGATGAGGACAAGCAGCCACCTAACATCCATATACAAGACCTGACAGATGAGGACAAGCAGCCACCTAACATCCATCTACAAGACCTGACAGATGAGGACAAGCAGCCACCTAACATCCATCTACAAGACCTGACAGATGAGGACAAGCAGCCACCCAACATCCATCCACAAGACCTGACAGATGAGGACAAGAAGCCACCTAACATCTATCCACAAGACCTGACAGATGAGGACAAGCAGCCACCTAACATCCATCTACAAGACCTGACAGATGAGGACAACCAACCACCTAACATCCATCTACAGGAGCTGACAGATCAGGACAAGCAGCCACCTAATATCCATCTACAAGACCTGACAGATGAGGACAAGCAGCCACCTAACATCCATCTACAAGTCCTGACAGATGAGGACAAGCAGCCACCTAACATCCATCAACAAGACCTGACAGATGAGGACAAGCAGCCACCTAACATACATCTATAAGACCTGACAGATGAGGACAACCAACCACCTAACATCCATCCACAAGACCTGACAGATGAGGACAAGCAGCCACCTAACATCCATCTACAAGACCTGACAGATGAGGACAAGCAGCCACCTAACATCCATCTACAAGACCTGACAGATGAGGACAAGCAGCCACCTAACATCCATCTACAAGACCTGACAGATGAGGACAAGCAGCCACCTAACATCCATCTACAAGACATGACAGATGAGGACAAGCAGCCACCTAACGTCCTCATCTGTCAGGTCTTGTAGATGGATGTTAGGTGGCTGCTTGTCCTCATCTGTCAGGTCTTGTAGATGGATAAGCAGCCACCTAACATCCATCTATAAGACCTGACAGATGAGGACAAGCAGCCACCTAACATCCATCTACAAGACCTGACAGATGAGGACAAGCAGCCACCTAACATCCATCTACAAGACCTGACAGATGATAACAAGCAGCCACCTAACATCCATCTACAAGACCTGACAGATGATAACAAGCAGCCACCCAACATCCATCCACAAGACCTGACAGATGAGGACAAGCAGCCACCCAAAATCCATCTACAGGAGCTGACAGATGAGGACAAGCAGCCACCTAACATCCATCTACAAGACCTGACAGATGAGGACAAGCAGCCACCTAACATCCATCTACAAGACCTGACAGATGAGGACAAGCAGCCACCTAACATCCATCTACAAGACCTGACAGATGAGGACAAGCAGCCACCTAACATCCATCTATAAGACCTGACAGATGAGGACAAGCAGCCACCTAACATCCATCTACAAGACCTGACAGATGAGGACAAGCAGCCACCTAACATCCATCTACAAGACCTGACAGATGAGGACAAGCAGCCACCTAACATCTATCTACAAGACCTGACAGATGATAACAAGCAGCCACCTAACATCCATCTACAAGACCTGACAGATGAGGACAAGCAGCCACCTAACATCCATCTACAAGACCTGACAGATGAGGACAACCAACCACCCAACATCCATCTACAAGACCTGACAGATGAGGACAAGCAGCCACCTAACATCCATCTACAAGACCTGACAGATGAGGACAAGCAGCCACCAAACATCCATCTACAAGACCTGACAGATGAGGACAGCAGCCACCTAACATCCATCTACAAGAAACGACAGATGAGGACAAGCAGCCACCTAACATCCATCTACAAGACCTGACAGATGAGGAGTAGCAGCCACCCAACATCCATTTACAAGACCTGACAGATGAGGACAACCAGTCACCTAACATCCATCCACAAGACCTGACAGATGAGGACAACCAGTCACCAAACATCCATCTACAAGACCTGACAGATGAGGACAAGCAGCCACCTAACATCCATCTACAAGACCTGACAGATAATGACAAGCAGCCACCTAACATCCATCCACAAGACCTGACAGATGAGGACAAGCAGCCACCTAACATCCATCCACAAGACCTGACAGATGAGGAGTAGCAGCCACCTAACATCCATCCACAAGACCTGAGAGATGAGGACAAGCAGCCACCTAACATCCATCTACAAGACCTGACAGATGAGGACAAGCAGCCACCTAACATCTATCTACAAGACCTGACAGATGATAACAAGCAGCCACCTAACATCCATCTACAAGACCTGACAGATGAGGACAAGCAGCCACCTAACATCCATCTACAAGACCTGACAGATGATAACAAGCAGCCACCTAACATCCATCTACAAGACCTGACAGATGAGGAGTAGCAGCCACCCAACATCCATTTACAAGACCTGACAGATGAGGACAACCAGTCACCTAACATCCATCCACAAGACCTGACAGATGAGGACAAGCAGCCACCTAACATCCATCCACAAGACCTGACAGATGAGGACAAGCAGCCACCTAACATCCATCTACAGGACCTGACAGATGACGACAACCAACCACCTAACATCCATCTACAAGACCTGAGAGATGAGGACAAGCAGCCACCTAACATCCATCCACAAGACCTGACAGATGAGGACAAGCAGCCACCTAACATCCATCCACAAGACCTGACAGATGAGGACAAGCAGCCACCTAACATCCATCCACAAGACCTGACAGATAATGACAAGCAGCCACCTAACATCCATCCACAAGACCTGACAGATGAGGACAAGCAGCCACCTAACATCCATCTACAAGACCTGAGAGATGAGGACAAGCAGCCACCTAACATCCATCCACAAGACCTGACAGATGAGGACAAGCAGCCACCTAACATCCATCCACAAGACCTGACAGATGAGGACAAGCAGCCACCTAACATCCATCTACAAGACCTGACAGATGAGGACAAGCAGCCACCCAACATCCATCTACAAGACCTGACAGATGAGGACAAGCAGCCACCTAACATCCATCTACAAGACCTGACAGATGAGGACAAGCAGCCACCTAACATCCATCTACAAGACCTGACAGATGAGGACAAGCAGCCACCTAACATCCATCTACAAGACCTGAGAGATGAGGACAAGCAGCCACCTAACATCCATCCACAAGACCTGACAGATAATGACAAGCAGCCACCTAACATCCATCCACAAGACCTGACAGATGAGGACAAGCAGCCACCTAACATCCATCCACAAGACCTGACAGATGAGGACAAGCAGCCACCTAACATCCATCTACAAGACCTGACAGATGAGGACAAGCAGCCGCCTAACATCCATCCACAAGACCTGACAGATAGTGACAAGCAGCCACCTAACATCCATCCACAAGACCTGACAGATGAGGACAAGCAGCCACCTAACATCCATCTACAGGACCTGACAGATGAGGACAACCAACCACCTAACATCCATCTACAAGACCTGAGAGATGAGGACAAGCAGCCACCTAACATCCATCCACAAGACCTGACAGATGAGGACAAGCAGCCACCTAACATCCATCCACAAGACCTGACAGATGAGGACAAGCAGCCACCTAACATCCATCTACAAGACCTGACAGATGAGGACAAGCAGCCACCCAACATCCATTTACAAGACCTGACAGATGAGGACAAGCAGCCACCTAACATCCATCTACAAGACCTGACAGATGATAACAAGCAGCCACCTAACATCCATCTGCAAGACCTGACAGATGAGGAGTAGCAGCCACCCAACATCCATTTACAAGACCTGACAGATGAGGACAACCAGTCACCTAACATCCATCTACAAGACCTGACAGATGAGGACAAGCAGCCACCTAACATCCATCTACAGGACCTGACAGATGAGGACAACCAACCACCTAACATCCATCTACAAGACCTGACAGATAATGACAAGCAGCCCCCTAACATCCATCCACAAGACCTGACAGATGAGGACAAGCAGCCACCTAACATCCATCCACAAGACCTGACAGATGAGGAGTAGCAGCCACCTAACATCCATCTACAAGACCTGACAGATGAGGACAAGCAGCCACCTAACATCCATCCACAAGACCTGAGAGATGAGGACAACCAGCCACCTAACATCCATCTACAAGACCTGACAGATGAGGACAAGCAGCTACCTAACATCCATCTACAAGACCTGACAGATGAGGACAAGCAGCCACCCAACATCCATCTACAAGACCTGACAGATGAGGACAACCAACCACCCAACATCCATCTACAAGACCTGACAAATGAGGACAAGCAGCCACCTAACATCCATCTACAAGACCTGACAGATGATGACAAGCAGCCACCTAACATCCATCTACAAGACCTGACAGATGAGGACAAGGAGCCACCTACCATCCATCTACAAGACCTGACAGATGAGGACAACCAACCACCCAACATCCATCTACAAGACCTGACAAATGAGGACAAGCAGCCACCTAACATCCATCTACAAGACCTGACAGCTGAGGACAAGCAGCCACCTAACATCCATCTACAAGACCTGACAGATGAGGACAAGCAGCCACCCAACATCCATCCACAAGACCTGACAGATGAGGACAAGCAGCCACCAAACATCCATCTACAAGACCTGACAGATGAGGACAAGCAGCCACCTAACATCCATCTACAAGACCTGACAGATGAGGACAAGCAGCCACCTAACATCCATCTACAAGACCTGACAGATGAGGACAAGCAGCCACCCAAAATCTATCCACAAGACCTGACAGATGAGGAGTAGCAGCCACCCAACATCCATTTACAAGACCTGACCGATGAGGACAAGCAGCCACCTAACATCCATCTACAAGACCTGACAGATGAAGACAACCAACCACCCAACATCTATCTACAAGACCCGACAGATGAGGACAACCAACCACCCAACATCCATCTACAAGACCTGACAGATGATGACAAGCAGCCACCTAACATCCATCTACAAGACCTGACAGATGAGGACAAGCAGCCACCTAACATCCATCTACAAGACCTGACAGATGAGGACAAGCAGCCACCTAACATCCATCTACAAGACCTGACAGATGAGGACAAGCAGCCACCCAACATCCATCCACAAGACCTGACAGATGAGGACAAGAAGCCACCTAACATCCATCTACAAGTCCTGACAGATGAGGACAAGCAGCCACCTAACATCCATCCACAAGACCTGACAGATGAGGAGTAGCAGCCACCCAACATCCATCTACAAGACCTGACAGATGAGGACAAGCAGCCACCTAACATCCATCTACAAGACCTGACAGATGAGGACAAGCAGCCACCTAACATCCATCTACAAGTCCTGACAGATGAGGACAAGCAGCCACCTAACATCCATCTACAAGACCTGACAGATGAGGACAAGCAGCCACCTAACATCCATCTACAAGACCTGACAGATGAGGACAAGCAGCCACCTAACATCCATCTACAAGACCTGACAGATGAGGACAAGCAGCCACCTAACATCCATCTATAAGACCTGACAGATGAGGACAACCAACCACCTAACATCCATCTACAAGACCCGACAGATGAGGACAAGCAGCCACCTAACATCCATCCACAAGACCTGACAGATGAGGACAAGCAGCCACCTAACATCCATATACAAGACCTGACAGATGAGGACAAGCAGCCACCTAACATCCATCTACAAGACCTGACAGATGAGGACAAGCAGCCACCTAACATCCATCTACAAGACCTGACAGATGAGGACAAGCAGCCACCCAACATCCATCCACAAGACCTGACAGATGAGGACAAGAAGCCACCTAACATCTATCCACAAGACCTGACAGATGAGGACAAGCAGCCACCTAACATCCATCTACAAGACCTGACAGATGAGGACAACCAACCACCTAACATCCATCTACAGGAGCTGACAGATCAGGACAAGCAGCCACCTAATATCCATCTACAAGACCTGACAGATGAGGACAAGCAGCCACCTAACATCCATCTACAAGTCCTGACAGATGAGGACAAGCAGCCACCTAACATCCATCAACAAGACCTGACAGATGAGGACAAGCAGCCACCTAACATACATCTATAAGACCTGACAGATGAGGACAACCAACCACCTAACATCCATCCACAAGACCTGACAGATGAGGACAAGCAGCCACCTAACATCCATCTACAAGACCTGACAGATGAGGACAAGCAGCCACCTAACATCCATCTACAAGACCTGACAGATGAGGACAAGCAGCCACCTAACATCCATCTACAAGACCTGACAGATGAGGACAAGCAGCCACCTAACATCCATCTACAAGACATGACAGATGAGGACAAGCAGCCACCTAACGTCCTCATCTGTCAGGTCTTGTAGATGGATGTTAGGTGGCTGCTTGTCCTCATCTGTCAGGTCTTGTAGATGGATAAGCAGCCACCTAACATCCATCTATAAGACCTGACAGATGAGGACAAGCAGCCACCTAACATCCATCTACAAGACCTGACAGATGAGGACAAGCAGCCACCTAACATCCATCTACAAGACCTGACAGATGATAACAAGCAGCCACCTAACATCCATCTACAAGACCTGACAGATGATAACAAGCAGCCACCCAACATCCATCCACAAGACCTGACAGATGAGGACAAGCAGCCACCCAAAATCCATCTACAGGAGCTGACAGATGAGGACAAGCAGCCACCTAACATCCATCTACAAGACCTGACAGATGAGGACAAGCAGCCACCTAACATCCATCTACAAGACCTGACAGATGAGGACAAGCAGCCACCTAACATCCATCTACAAGACCTGACAGATGAGGACAAGCAGCCACCTAACATCCATCTACAAGACCTGACAGATGAGGAGTAGCAGCCACCCAACATCCATTTACAAGACCTGACAGATGAGGACAACCAGTCACCTAACATCCATCCACAAGACCTGACAGATGAGGACAACCAGTCACCAAACATCCATCTACAAGACCTGACAGATGAGGACAAGCAGCCACCTAACATCCATCTACAAGACCTGACAGATAATGACAAGCAGCCACCTAACATCCATCCACAAGACCTGACAGATGAGGACAAGCAGCCACCTAACATCCATCCACAAGACCTGACAGATGAGGAGTAGCAGCCACCTAACATCCATCCACAAGACCTGAGAGATGAGGACAAGCAGCCACCTAACATCCATCTACAAGACCTGACAGATGAGGACAAGCAGCCACCTAACATCTATCTACAAGACCTGACAGATGATAACAAGCAGCCACCTAACATCCATCTACAAGACCTGACAGATGAGGACAAGCAGCCACCTAACATCCATCTACAAGACCTGACAGATGATAACAAGCAGCCACCTAACATCCATCTACAAGACCTGACAGATGAGGAGTAGCAGCCACCCAACATCCATTTACAAGACCTGACAGATGAGGACAACCAGTCACCTAACATCCATCCACAAGACCTGACAGATGAGGACAAGCAGCCACCTAACATCCATCCACAAGACCTGACAGATGAGGACAAGCAGCCACCTAACATCCATCTACAGGACCTGACAGATGACGACAACCAACCACCTAACATCCATCTACAAGACCTGAGAGATGAGGACAAGCAGCCACCTAACATCCATCCACAAGACCTGACAGATGAGGACAAGCAGCCACCTAACATCCATCCACAAGACCTGACAGATGAGGACAAGCAGCCACCTAACATCCATCCACAAGACCTGACAGATAATGACAAGCAGCCACCTAACATCCATCCACAAGACCTGACAGATGAGGACAAGCAGTCACCTAACATCCATCTACAAGACCTGAGAGATGAGGACAAGCAGCCACCTAACATCCATCCACAAGACCTGACAGATGAGGACAAGCAGCCACCTAACATCCATCCACAAGACCTGACAGATGAGGACAAGCAGCCACCTAACATCCATCTACAAGACCTGACAGATGAGGACAAGCAGCCACCCAACATCCATCTACAAGACCTGACAGATGAGGACAAGCAGCCACCTAACATCCATCTACAAGACCTGACAGATGAGGACAAGCAGCCACCTAACATCCATCTACAAGACCTGACAGATGAGGACAAGCAGCCACCTAACATCCATCTACAAGACCTGAGAGATGAGGACAAGCAGCCACCTAACATCCATCCACAAGACCTGACAGATAATGACAAGCAGCCACCTAACATCCATCCACAAGACCTGACAGATGAGGACAAGCAGCCACCTAACATCCATCCACAAGACCTGACAGATGAGGACAAGCAGCCACCTAACATCCATCTACAAGACCTGACAGATGAGGACAAGCAGCCGCCTAACATCCATCCACAAGACCTGACAGATAGTGACAAGCAGCCACCTAACATCCATCCACAAGACCTGACAGATGAGGACAAGCAGCCACCTAACATCCATCTACAGGACCTGACAGATGAGGACAACCAACCACCTAACATCCATCTACAAGACCTGAGAGATGAGGACAAGCAGCCACCTAACATCCATCCACAAGACCTGACAGATGAGGACAAGCAGCCACCTAACATCCATCCACAAGACCTGACAGATGAGGACAAGCAGCCACCTAACATCCATCTACAAGACCTGACAGATGAGGACAAGCAGCCACCCAACATCCATTTACAAGACCTGACAGATGAGGACAAGCAGCCACCTAACATCCATCTACAAGACCTGACAGATGATAACAAGCAGCCACCTAACATCCATCTGCAAGACCTGACAGATGAGGAGTAGCAGCCACCCAACATCCATTTACAAGACCTGACAGATGAGGACAACCAGTCACCTAACATCCATCTACAAGACCTGACAGATGAGGACAAGCAGCCACCTAACATCCATCTACAGGACCTGACAGATGAGGACAACCAACCACCTAACATCCATCTACAAGACCTGACAGATAATGACAAGCAGCCCCCTAACATCCATCCACAAGACCTGACAGATGAGGACAAGCAGCCACCTAACATCCATCCACAAGACCTGACAGATGAGGAGTAGCAGCCACCTAACATCCATCTACAAGACCTGACAGATGAGGACAAGCAGCCACCTAACATCCATCCACAAGACCTGAGAGATGAGGACAACCAGCCACCTAACATCCATCTACAAGACCTGACAGATGAGGACAAGCAGCCACCTAACATCCATCTACAAGACCTGACAGATGAGGAGTAGCAGCCACCCAACATCCATTTACAAGACCTGACAGATGAGGACAACCAGTCACCTAACATCCATCTACAGGACCTGACAGATGAGGACAACCAACCACCTAACATCCATCTACAGGACCTGACAGATGAGGACAACCAACCACCTAACATCCATCTACAAGACCTGAGAGATGAGGACAAGCAGCCACCTAACATCCATCTACAAGACCTGACAGATAATGACAAGCAGCCACCTAACATCCATCCACAAGACCTGACAGATGAGGACAAGCAGCCACCTAACATCCATCTATAAGACCTGACAGATGAGGACAAGCAGCCACCTAACATCCATCTACAAGACCTGACAGATGAGGACAAGCAGCCACCTAACATCCATCTACAAGACCTGACAGATGAGGACAAGCAGCCACCAAACATCCATCTACAAGACCTGACAGATGAGGACAAGCAGCCACCTAACATCCATCTACAAGACCCGACAGATGAGGACAAGCAGCCACCTAACATCCATCTACAAGACCTGACAGATGAGGAGTAGCAGCCACCCAACATCCATCTACAAGACCTGACAGATGATGACAAGCAGCCACCTAACATCCATCTACAAGACCTGACAGATAATGACAAGCAGCCACCTAACATCCATCTACAAGACCTGACAGATGAGGACAAGCAGCCACCTAACATCCATCTACAAGACCTGACAGATGAGGACAAGCAGCCACCTAACATCCATCTACAAGACCTGACAGATGAGGACAAGCAGCCACCAAACATCCATCTACAAGACCTGACAGATGAGGACAAGCAGCCACCTAACATCCATCTACAAGACCTGACAGATGAGGAGTAGCAGCCACCCAACATCCATCTACAAGACCTGACAGATGAGGACAAGCAGCCACCTAACATCCATCTACAAGACCTGACAGATGAGGACAAGCAGCCACCCAACATCCATTTACAAGACCTGACAGATGAGGACAAGCAGCCACCTAACATCCATCTACAAGACCTGACAGATGAGGACAAGCAGCCACCTAACATCCATCTACAAGACCTGACAGATGAGGACAAGCAGCCACCTAACATCCATCTACAAGACCTGACAGATGCGGACAAGCAGCCACCTAACATCCATCTACAAGACCTGACAGATGAGGACAAGCAGCCACCCAACATCCATCTACAAGACCCGACAGATGAGGACAAGAAGCCACCTAACATCCATCCACAAGTCCTGACAGATGAGGACAAGAAGCCACCTAACATCCATCCACAAGTCCTGACAGATGAGGACAAGCAGCCACCTAACATCCATCCACAAGTCCTGACAGATGAGGACAAGCAGCCACCTAACATCCATCTACAAGACCTGACAGATGAGGACAACCAGCCACCAAACATCCATCCACAAGACCTGACAGATGAGGACAAGCAGCCACCTAACATCCATCTACAGGCCCTGACAGATGAGGACAAGCAGCCACCTAACATCCGATCCGTCTACAAGACCTGACCGATGAGGAGAAGCAACCACCTAACATCCATCTACAGGACCTGACAGATGAGGACAACCAACCACCTAACATCCATCTACAAGACCTGAGAGATGAGGACAAGCAGCCACCTAACATCCATCTACAAGACCTGACAGATAATGACAAGCAGCCACCTAACATCCATCCACAAGACCTGACAGATGAGGACAAGCAGCCACCTAACATCCATCTATAAGACCTGACAGATGAGGACAAGCAGCCACCTAACATCCATCTACAAGACCTGACAGATGAGGACAAGCAGCCACCTAACATCCATCTACAAGACCTGACAGATGAGGACAAGCAGCCACCAAACATCCATCTACAAGACCTGACAGATGAGGACAAGCAGCCACCTAACATCCATCTACAAGACCCGACAGATGAGGACAAGCAGCCACCTAACATCCATCTACAAGACCTGACAGATGAGGAGTAGCAGCCACCCAACATCCATCTACAAGACCTGACAGATGATGACAAGCAGCCACCTAACATCCATCTACAAGACCTGACAGATAATGACAAGCAGCCACCTAACATCCATCTACAAGACCTGACAGATGAGGACAAGCAGCCACCTAACATCCATCTACAAGACCTGACAGATGAGGACAAGCAGCCACCTAACATCCATCTACAAGACCTGACAGATGAGGACAAGCAGCCACCAAACATCCATCTACAAGACCTGACAGATGAGGACAAGCAGCCACCTAACATCCATCTACAAGACCTGACAGATGAGGAGTAGCAGCCACCCAACATCCATCTACAAGACCTGACAGATGAGGACAAGCAGCCACCTAACATCCATCTACAAGACCTGACAGATGAGGACAAGCAGCCACCCAACATCCATTTACAAGACCTGACAGATGAGGACAAGCAGCCACCTAACATCCATCTACAAGACCTGACAGATGAGGACAAGCAGCCACCTAACATCCATCTACAAGACCTGACAGATGAGGACAAGCAGCCACCTAACATCCATCTACAAGACCTGACAGATGCGGACAAGCAGCCACCTAACATCCATCTACAAGACCTGACAGATGAGGACAAGCAGCCACCTAACATCCATCTACAAGACCTGAGAGATGAGGACAACCAGCCACCCAACATCCATCTACAAGACCCGACAGATGAGGACAAGAAGCCACCTAACATCCATCCACAAGTCCTGACAGATGAGGACAAGAAGCCACCTAACATCCATCCACAAGTCCTGACAGATGAGGACAAGCAGCCACCTAACATCCATCCACAAGTCCTGACAGATGAGGACAAGCAGCCACCTAACATCCATCTACAAGACCTGACAGATGAGGACAACCAGCCACCTAACATCCATCCACAAGACCTGACAGATGAGGACAAGCAGCCACCTAACATCCATCTACAGGCCCTGACAGATGAGGACAAGCAGCCACCTAACATCCGATCCGTCTACAAGACCTGACCGATGAGGAGAAGCAACCACCCAACATCCATCTACAAGACCTGACAGATGAGGACAAGCAGCCACCTAACATCCATCTACAAGACCTGACAGATGAGGACAACCAACCACCCAACATCCATCTACAAGACCTGACAGCTGAGGACAAGCAGCCACCTAACATCCATCTACAAGACCTGACAGATGAGGACAAGCAGCCACCCAACATCCATCTACAAGACCTGACAGATGAGGACAAGCAGCCACCTAACATCCATCTACAAGACCTGACAGATGAGGAGAAGCAACCACCCAACATCCATCTACAAGACCCGACAGATGAGGACAAGCAGCCACCTAACATCCATCTACAAGACCTGACAGATGAGGACAAGCAGCCACCTAACATCCATCTACAAGACCTGACAGATGAGGACAAGCAGCCACCTAACATCCATCTACAAGACCTGACAGATGAGGACAAGCAGCCACCTAACATCCATCTACAAGACCTGACAGATGAGGACAAGCAGCCACCCAAAATCTATCCACAAGACCTGACAGATGAGGAGTAGCAGCCACCCAACATCCATTTACAAGACCTGACCGATGAGGACAAGCAGCCACCTAACATCCATCTACAAGACCTGACAGATGAGGACAAGCAGCCACCCAACATCCATCTACAAGACCTGACAGATGATGACAAGCAGCCACCTAACATCCATCTACAAGACCTGACAGATGAGGACAAGCAGCCACCTAACATCCATCTACAAGACCTGACAGATGAGGACAAGCAGCCACCCAACATCCATCTACAAGACCTGACAGATGAGGACAAGCAGCCACCTAACATCCATCCACAAGACCTGACAGATGAGGACAACCAGTCACCTAACATCCATCTACAAGACCTGACAGATGAGGACAAGCAGCCACCTAACATCCATCTTCAAGACCTGACAGATGAGGACAAGCAGCCACCTAACATCCATCTACAAGACCTGACAGATGAGGACAAGCAGCCACCCAACATCCATTTACAAGACCTGACAGATGAGGACAAGCAGCCACCTAACATCCATCTACAAGACCTGACAGATGATAACAAGCAGCCACCTAACATCCATCTACAAGACCTGACAGATGAGGAGTAGCAGCCACCCAACATCCATTTACAAGACCTGACAGATGAGGACAACCAGTCACCTAACATCCATCTACAAGACCTGACAGATGAGGACAAGCAGCCACCTAACATCCATCTACAGGACCTGACAGATGAGGACAACCAACCACCTAACATCCATCTACAAGACCTGACAGATAATGACAAGCAGCCACCTAACATCCATCTACAAGACCTGACAGATGAGGACAACCAGCCACCTAACATCCATCCACAAGACCTGACAGATGAGGACAAGCAGCCACCTAACATCCATCTACAAGACCTGACAGATGAGGACAAGCAGCCACCTAACATCCATCTACAAGACCTGACAGATGATAACAAGCAGCCACCTAACATCCATCTACAAGACCTGACAGATGAGGACAAGCAGCCACCTAACATCCATCTACAAGACCTGACAGATGAGGACAAGCAGCCACCTAACATCCATCTACAGGCCCTGACAGATGAGGACAAGCAGCCACCTAACATCCGATCCGTCTACAAGACCTGACCGATGAGGAGAAGCAACCACCCAACATCCATCTACAAGACCTGACAGATGAGGACAAGCAGCCACCTAACATCCATCTACAAGACCTGACAGATGAGGACAACCAACCACCCAACATCCATCTACAAGACCTGACAGCTGAGGACAAGCAGCCACCTAACATCCATCTACAAGACCTGACAGATGAGGACAAGCAGCCACCCAACATCCATCTACAAGACCTGACAGATGAGGACAAGCAGCCACCTAACATCCATCTACAAGACCTGACAGATGAGGAGACGCAACCACCCAACATCCATCTACAAGACCCGACAGATGAGGACAAGCAGCCACCTAACATCCATCTACAAGACCTGACCAATGAGGACAAGCAGCCACCTAACATCTATCTACAAGACCTGACAGATGATAACAAGCAGCCACCTAACATCCATCTACAAGACCTGACAGATGAGGACAAGCAACCACCTAACATCCATCTACAAGACCTGACAGATGAGGACAAGCAGCCACCTAACATCCATCCACAAGACCTGAGAGATGAGGAGAAGCAACCACCCAACATCCATCCACAAGACCTGACAGATGAGGAGTAGCAGCCACCCAACATCCATCTACAAGACCTGACAGATGAGGACAAGCAGCCACCTAACATCTATCTACAAGACCTGACAGATGATAACAAGCAGCCACCTAACATCCATCTACAAGACCTGACCAATGAGGACAAGCAGCCACCTAACATCCATCTACAAGACCTGACCAATGAGGACAAGCAGCCACCTAACATCCATCTACAAGACCTGACAGATGAGGACAAGCAGCCACCTAACATCCATCTACAAGACCTGACAGATGAGGACAAGCAGCCACCTAACATCCATCTACAAGACCTGACAGATGAGGAGTAGCAGCCACCCAACATCCATCTACAAGACCTGACCAATGAGGACAAGGAGCCAGCTAACATCCATCTACAAGACCTGACAGATGAGGAGTAGCAGCCACCTAACATCCGATCCGTCTACAAGACCTGACAGATGAGGACAAGCAACCACCCAACATCCATCTACAAGACCTGACAGATGAGGACAAGCAGCCACCTAACATCCATCTACAAGACCTGACAGATGAGGACAAGCAGCCACCAAACATCCATCTACAAGACCTGACAGATGAGGACAAGCAGCCACCTAACATCCATCTACAAGACCTGACAGATGAGGACAAGCAGCCACCTAACATCCATCTACAAGACCTGACAGATGAGGAGAAGCAGCCACCTAACATCCATCTACAAGACCTGACAGATGAGGACAAGCAGCCACCTAACATCCATCTACAAGACCTGACAGATGAGGACAAGCAGCCACCTAACATCCATCTACAAGACCTGACAGATGAGGACAAGCAGCCACCTAACATCCATCTACAAGACCTGACAGATGAGGAGAAGCAGCCACCTAACATCCATCTACAAGACCTGACAGATGAGGACAAGCAGCCACCTAACATCCATCTACAAGACCTGACAGATGAGGACAAGCAGCCACCTAACATCCATCTACAAGACCTGACAAATGAGGACAAGCAGCCACCTAACATCCATCTACAAGACCTGACAGATAATGACAAGCAGCCACCTAACATCCATCTACAAGACCTGACAGATGATAACAAGCAGCCACCTAACATCCATCTACAAGACCTGACAGATGAGGACAAGCAGCCACCTAACATCCATCCACAAGACCTGACAGATGAGGACAAGCAGCCACCTAACATCCATCTACAAGACCTGACAGATGAGGACAAGCAGCCACCTAACATCCATCTACATGACCTGACAGATGAGGAGTAGCAGCCACCTAACATCCATCTACAAGACCTGACAGATGATAACAAGCAGCCACCCAACATCCATCTACAAGACCTGACAGATGAGGACAAGCAGCCACCCAACATCCATCTACAAGACCCGACAGATGAGGACAAGAAGCCACCTAACATCCATCCACAAGTCCTGACAGATGAGGACAAGAAGCCACCTAACATCCATCCACAAGTCCTGACAGATGAGGACAAGCAGCCACCTAACATCCATCCACAAGTCCTGACAGATGAGGACAAGCAGCCACCTAACATCCATCTACAAGACCTGACAGATGAGGACAACCAGCCACCTAACATCCATCCACAAGACCTGAGAGATGAGGACAACCAGCCACCTAACATCCATCTACAAGACCTGACAGATGAGGGACAAGCAGCCACCTAACATCCATCTACAAGACCTGACAGATGATAACAAGCAGCCACCTAACATCCATCTACAAGACCTGACAGATGGGTACAAGCAGCCACCTAACATCCATCTACAAGACCTGACAGATGATAACAAGCAGCCACCTAACATCCATCTACAAGACCTGACAGATGAGGACAAGCAGCCACCTAACATCCATCTACAAGACCTGACAGATGAGGACAAGCAGCCACCTAACATCCATCTACAGGCCCTGACAGATGAGGACAAGCAGCCACCTAACATCCGATCCGTCTACAAGACCTGACCGATGAGGAGAGGCAACCACCCAACATCCATCTACAAGACCTGACAGATGAGGACAAGCAGCCACCTAACATCCATCTACAAGACCTGACAGATGAGGACAACCAACCACCCAACATCCATCTACAAGACCTGACAGCTGAGGACAAGCAGCCACCTAACATCCATCTACAAGACCTGACAGATGAGGACAAGCAGCCACCTAACATCCATCTACAAGACCTGACAAATGAGGACAAGCAGCCACCTAACATCCATCTACAAGACCTGACAGATGATAACAAGCAGCCACCTAACATCCATCTACAAGACCTGACAGATGAGGACAACCAACCACCCAACATCCATCTACAAGACCTGACAGCTGAGGACAAGCAGCCACCTAACATCCATCTACAAGACCTGACAGATGAGGACAAGCAGCCACCTAACATCCATCCACAAGACCTGACAGATGAGGACAACCAGTCACCTAACATCCATCTACAAGACCTGACAGATGAGGACAAGCAGCCACCTAACATCCATCTACAAGACCTGACAGATGAGGACAAGCAGCCACCTAACATCCATCTACAAGACCTGACAGATGAGGACAAGCAGCCACCCAACATCCATTTACAAGACCTGACAGATGAGGACAAGCAGCCACCTAACATCCATCTACAAGACCTGACAGATGATAACAAGCAGCCACCTAACATCCATCTACAAGACCTGACAGATGAGGAGTAGCAGCCACCCAACATCCATTTACAAGACCTGACAGATGAGGACAACCAGTCACCTAACATCCATCTACAAGACCTGACAGATGAGGACAAGCAGCCACCTAACATCCATCTACAGGACCTGACAGATGAGGACAACCAACCACCTAACATCCATCTACAAGACCTGACAGATGAGGACAACCAACCACCCAACATCCATCTACAAGACCTGACAGCTGAGGACAAGCAGCCACCTAACATCCATCTACAAGACCTGACAGATGAGGACAAGCAGCCACCCAACATCCATCTACAAGACCTGACAGATGAGGACAAGCAGCCACCTAACATCCATCTACAAGACCTGACAGATGAGGAGACGCAACCACCCAACATCCATCTACAAGACCCGACAGATGAGGACAAGCAGCCACCTAACATCCATCTACAAGACCTGACCAATGAGGACAAGCAGCCACCTAACATCTATCTACAAGACCTGACAGATGATAACAAGCAGCCACCTAACATCCATCTACAAGACCTGACAGATGAAGACAACCAGTCACCTAACATCCATCTACAAGACCTGACAGATGAGGACAAGCAACCACCTAACATCCATCTACAAGACCTGACAGATGAGGACAAGCAGCCACCTAACATCCATCCACAAGACCTGAGAGATGAGGAGAAGCAACCACCCAACATCCATCCACAAGACCTGACAGATGAGGAGTAGCAGCCACCCAACATCCATCTACAAGACCTGACAGATGAGGACAAGCAGCCACCTAACATCTATCTACAAGACCTGACAGATGATAACAAGCAGCCACCTAACATCCATCTACAAGACCTGACCAATGAGGACAAGCAGCCACCTAACATCCATCTACAAGACCTGACCAATGAGGACAAGCAGCCACCTAACATCCATCTACAAGACCTGACAGATGAGGACAAGCAGCCACCTAACATCCATCTACAAGACCTGACAGATGAGGACAAGCAGCCACCTAACATCCATCTACAAGACCTGACAGATGAGGAGTAGCAGCCACCCAACATCCATCTACAAGACCTGACCAATGAGGACAAGGAGCCAGCTAACATCCATCTACAAGACCTGACAGATGAGGAGTAGCAGCCACCTAACATTCGATCCGTCTACAAGACCTGACAGATGAGGACAAGCAACCACCCAACATCCATCTACAAGACCTGACAGATGAGGACAAGCAGCCACCTAACATCCATCTACAAGACCTGACAGATGAGGACAAGCAGCCACCAAACATCCATCTACAAGACCTGACAGATGAGGACAAGCAGCCACCTAACATCCATCTACAAGACCTGACAGATGAGGACAAGCAGCCACCTAACATCCATCTACAAGACCTGACAGATGAGGAGAAGCAGCCACCTAACATCCATCTACAAGACCTGACAGATGAGGACAAGCAGCCACCTAACATCCATCTACAAGACCTGACAGATGAGGACAAGCAGCCACCTAACATCCATCTACAAGACCTGACAAATGAGGACAAGCAGCCACCTAACATCCATCTACAAGACCTGACAGATAATGACAAGCAGCCACCTAACATCCATCTACAAGACCTGACAGATAATGACAAGCAACCACCCAACATCCATCTACAAGACCTGACAGATGAGGACAAGCAGCCACCTAACATCCATCTACAAGACCTGACAGATGAGGACAAGCAGCCACCAAACATCCATCTACAAGACCTGACAGATGAGGACAAGCAGCCACCTAACATCCATCTACAAGACCTGACAGATGAGGACAAGCAGCCACCTAACATCCATCTACAAGACCTGACAGATGAGGACAAGCAGCCACCTAACATCCATCTACAAGACCTGACAGATAAGGAGAAGCAGCCACCTAACATCCATCTACAAGACCTGACAGATGAGGACAAGCAGCCACCTAACATCCATCTACAAGACCTGACAGATGAGGACAAGCAGCCACCTAACATCCATCTACAAGACCTGACAAATGAGGACAAGCAGCCACCTAACATCCATCTACAAGACCTGACAGATAATGACAAGCAGCCACCTAACATCCATCTACAAGACCTGACAGATGATAACAAGCAGCCACCTAACATCCATCTACAAGACCTGACAGATGAGGACAAGCAGCCACCTAACATCCATCCACAAGACCTGACAGATGAGGACAAGCAGCCACCTAACATCCATCTACAAGACCTGACAGATGAGGACAAGCAGCCACCTAACATCCATCTACATGACCTGACAGATGAGGAGTAGCAGCCACCTAACATCCATCTACAAGACCTGACAGATGATAACAAGCAGCCACCCAACATCCATCTACAAGACCTGACAGATGAGGACAAGCAGCCACCCAACATCCATCTACAAGACCCGACAGATGAGGACAAGAAGCCACCTAACATCCATCCACAAGTCCTGACAGATGAGGACAAGAAGCCACCTAACATCCATCCACAAGTCCTGACAGATGAGGACAAGCAGCCACCTAACATCCATCCACAAGTCCTGACAGATGAGGACAAGCAGCCACCTAACATCCATCTACAAGACCTGACAGATGAGGACAACCAGCCACCTAACATCCATCCACAAGACCTGAGAGATGAGGACAACCAGCCACCTAACATCCATCTACAAGACCTGACAGATGGGTACAAGCAGCCACCTAACATCCATCTACAAGACCTGACAGATGATAACAAGCAGCCACCTAACATCCATCTACAAGACCTGACAGATGAGGACAAGCAGCCACCTAACATCCATCTACAAGACCTGACAGATGAGGACAAGCAGCCACCTAACATCCATCTACAGGCCCTGACAGATGAGGACAAGCAGCCACCTAACATCCGATCCGTCTACAAGACCTGACCGATGAGGAGAGGCAACCACCCAACATCCATCTACAAGACCTGACAGATGAGGACAAGCAGCCACCTAACATCCATCTACAAGACCTGACAGATGAGGACAACCAACCACCCAACATCCATCTACAAGACCTGACAGCTGAGGACAAGCAGCCACCTAACATCCATCTACAAGACCTGACAGATGAGGACAAGCAGCCACCTAACATCCATCTACAAGACCTGACAAATGAGGACAAGCAGCCACCTAACATCCATCTACAAGACCTGACAGATGATAACAAGCAGCCACCTAACATCCATCTACAAGACCTGACAGATGAGGACAACCAACCACCCAACATCCATCTACAAGACCTGACAGCTGAGGACAAGCAGCCACCTAACATCCATCTACAAGACCTGACAGATGAGGACAAGCAGCCACCTAACATCCATCCACAAGACCTGACAGATGAGGACAACCAGTCACCTAACATCCATCTACAAGACCTGACAGATGAGGACAAGCAGCCACCTAACATCCATCTACAAGACCTGACAGATGAGGACAAGCAGCCACCTAACATCCATCTACAAGACCTGACAGATGAGGACAAGCAGCCACCCAACATCCATTTACAAGACCTGACAGATGAGGACAAGCAGCCACCTAACATCCATCTACAAGACCTGACAGATGATAACAAGCAGCCACCTAACATCCATCTACAAGACCTGACAGATGAGGAGTAGCAGCCACCCAACATCCATTTACAAGACCTGACAGATGAGGACAACCAGTCACCTAACATCCATCTACAAGACCTGACAGATGAGGACAAGCAGCCACCTAACATCCATCTACAGGACCTGACAGATGAGGACAACCAACCACCTAACATCCATCTACAAGACCTGACAGATAATGACAAGCAGCCACCTAACATCCATCTACAAGACCTGACAGATGAGGACAACCAGCCACCTAACATCCATCCACAAGACCTGACAGATGAGGACAAGCAGCCACCTAACATCCATCTACAAGACCTGACAGATGAGGACAAGCAGCCACCTAACATCCATCTACAAGACCTGACAGATGATAACAAGCAGCCACCTAACATCCATCTACAAGACCTGACAGATGAGGACAAGCAGCCACCTAACATCCATCTACAAGACCTGACAGATGAGGACAAGCAGCCACCTAACATCCATCTACAGGCCCTGACAGATGAGGACAAGCAGCCACCTAACATCCGATCCGTCTACAAGACCTGACCGATGAGGAGAAGCAACCACCCAACATCCATCTACAAGACCTGACAGATGAGGACAAGCAGCCACCTAACATCCATCTACAAGACCTGACAGATGAGGACAACCAACCACCCAACATCCATCTACAAGACCTGACAGCTGAGGACAAGCAGCCACCTAACATCCATCTACAAGACCTGACAGATGAGGACAAGCAGCCACCCAACATCCATCTACAAGACCTGACAGATGAGGACAAGCAGCCACCTAACATCCATCTACAAGACCTGACAGATGAGGAGACGCAACCACCCAACATCCATCTACAAGACCCGACAGATGAGGACAAGCAGCCACCTAACATCCATCTACAAGACCTGACAGATGAGGACAAGCAGCCACCTAACATCCATCTACAAGACCTGACAGATGAGGACAAGCAGCCACCTAACATCCATCTACAAGACCTGACAGATGAGGACAAGCAGCCACCTAACATCCATCCACAAGACCTGAGAGATGAGGACAACCAACCACCCAACATCCATCTACAAGACCTGACAGATGAGGACAAGCAGCCACCTAACATCCATCTACAAGACCTGACCAATGAGGACAAGCAGCCACCTAACATCTATCTACAAGACCTGACAGATGATAACAAGCAGCCACCTAACATCCATCTACAAGACCTGACAGATGAAGACAACCAGTCACCTAACATCCATCTACAAGACCTGACAGATGAGGACAAGCAACCACCTAACATCCATCTACAAGACCTGACAGATGAGGACAAGCAGCCACCTAACATCCATCCACAAGACCTGAGAGATGAGGAGAAGCAACCACCCAACATCCATCCACAAGACCTGACAGATGAGGAGTAGCAGCCACCCAACATCCATCTACAAGACCTGACAGATGAGGACAAGCAGCCACCTAACATCTATCTACAAGACCTGACAGATGATAACAAGCAGCCACCTAACATCCATCTACAAGACCTGACCAATGAGGACAAGCAGCCACCTAACATCCATCTACAAGACCTGACCAATGAGGACAAGTAGCCACCTAACATCCATCTACAAGACCTGACAGATGAGGACAAGCAGCCACCTAACATCCATCTACAAGACCTGACAGATGAGGACAAGCAGCCACCTAACATCCATCTACAAGACCTGACAGATGAGGAGTAGCAGCCACCCAACATCCATCTACAAGACCTGACCAATGAGGACAAGGAGCCAGCTAACATCCATCTACAAGACCTGACAGATGAGGAGTAGCAGCCACCTAACATCCGATCCGTCTACAAGACCTGACAGATGAGGACAAGCAACCACCCAACATCCATCTACAAGACCTGACAGATGAGGACAAGCAGCCACCAAACATCCATCTACAAGACCTGACAGATGAGGACAAGCAGCCACCTAACATCCATCTACAAGACCTGACAGATGAGGAGTAGCAGCCACCCAACATCCATTTACAAGACCTGACAGATGAGGACAAGCAGCCACCTAACATCCATCTACAAGACCTGACAGATGAGGAGAAGCAGCCACCTAACATCCATCTACAAGACCTGACAGATGAGGACAAGCAGCCACCTAACATCCATCTACAAGACCTGACAGATGAGGAGAAGCAGATACCTAACATCCATCTACAAGACCTGACAGATGAGGACAAGCAGCCACCTAACATCCATCTACAAGACCTGACAGATGAGGACAAGCAGCCACCTAACATCCATCTACAAGACCTGACAAATGAGGACAAGCAGCCACCTAACATCCATCTACAAGACCTGACAGATGATAACAAGCAGCCACCTAACATCCATCTACAAGACCTGACAGATGAGGACAAGCAGCCACCTAACATCCATCCACAAGACCTGACAGATGAGGACAAGCAGCCACCTAACATCCATCTACAAGACCTGACAGATGAGGACAAGCAGCCACCTAACATCCATCTACATGACCTGACAGATGAGGAGTAGCAGCCACCTAACATCCATCTACAAGACCTGACAGATGATAACAAGCAGCCCCCTAACATCCATCTACAAGACCTGACAGATGAGGACAAGCAGCCACCCAACATCCATCTACAAGACCTGACAGATGAGGACAAGCAGCCACCTAACATCCATCTACAAGACCTGACAGATGAGGACAAGCAGCCACCTAACATCCATCTACAAGACCTGACAGATGAGGGACAAGCAACCACCTAACATCCATCTACAAGACCTGACAGATGAGGAGAAGCAGCCACCTAACATCCATCTACAAGACCTGACAGATGAGGACAAGCAGCCACCTAACATCCATCTACAAGACCTGACAGATGAGGACAAGCAGCCACCTAACATCCATCTACAAGACCTGACAGATGAGGACAAGCAGCCACCTAACATACATCTATAAGACCTGACAGATGAGGACAAGCAGCCACCTAACATCCATTTACAAGACCTGACAGATGAGGACAAGCAGCCACCTAACATCCATCCACAAGACCTGACAGATGAGGACAAGAAGCCACCTAACATCTATCCACAAGACCTGACAGATGATAACAAGCAGCCACCTAACATCCATCCACAAGACCTGACAGATGAGGACAAGCAGCCACCTAACATCCATCTACAAGACCTGACAGATGAGGACAAGCAGCCACCTAACATCCATCTACATGACCTGACAGATGAGGAGTAGCAGCCACCTAACATCCATCTACAAGACCTGACAGATGATAACAAGCAGCCCCCTAACATCCATCTACAAGACCTGACAAATGAGGACAAGCAGCCCCCTAACATCCATCTACAAGACCTGACAGATGAGGACAAGCAGCCACCCAACATCCATCTACAAGACCTGACAGATGAGGACAAGCAGCCACCTAACATCCATCTACAAGACCTGACAGATGAGGACAAGCAGCCACCTAACATCCATCTACAAGACCTGACAGATGAGGGACAAGCAACCACCTAACATCCATCTACAAGACCTGACAGATGAGGAGAAGCAGCCACCTAACATCCATCTACAAGACCTGACAGATGAGGACAAGCAGCCACCTAACATCCATCTACAAGACCTGACAGATGAGGACAAGCAGCCACCTAACATCCATCTACAAGACCTGACAGATGAGGACAAGCAGCCACCTAACATACATCTATAAGACCTGACAGATGAGGACAAGCAGCCACCTAACATCCATTTACAAGACCTGACAGATGAGGACAAGCAGCCACCTAACATCCATCCACAAGACCTGACAGATGAGGACAAGAAGCCACCTAACATCTATCCACAAGACCTGACAGATGATAACAAGCAGCCACCTAACATCCATCTACAAGACCTGACCAATGAGGACAAGCAGCCACCTAACATCCATCTACAAGACCTGACCAATGAGGACAAGCAGCCACCTAACATCCATCTACAAGACCTGACAGATGAGGACAAGCAGCCACCTAACATCCATCTACAAGACCTGACAGATGAGGACAAGCAGCCACCTAACATCCATCTACAAGACCTGACAGATGAGGAGTAGCAGCCACCCAACATCCATCTACAAGACCTGACCAATGAGGACAAGGAGCCAGCTAACATCCATCTACAAGACCTGACAGATGAGGAGTAGCAGCCACCTAACATCCGATCCGTCTACAAGACCTGACAGATGAGGACAAGCAACCACCCAACATCCATCTACAAGACCTGACAGATGAGGACAAGCAGCCACCTAACATCCATCTACAAGACCTGAAAGATGAGGACAAGCAGCCACCAAACATCCATCTACAAGACCTGACAGATGAGGACAAGCAGCCACCTAACATCCATCTACAAGACCTGACAGATGAGGACAAGCAGCCACCTAACATCCATCTACAAGACCTGACAGATGAGGAGAAGCAGCCACCTAACATCCATCTACAAGACCTGACAGATGAGGACAAGCAGCCACCTAACATCCATCTACAAGACCTGACAGATGAGGACAAGCAGCCACCTAACATCCATCTACAAGACCTGACAAATGAGGACAAGCAGCCACCTAACATCCATCTACAAGACCTGACAGATAATGACAAGCAGCCACCTAACATCCATCTACAAGACCTGACAGATAATGACAAGCAACCACCCAACATCCATCTACAAGACCTGACAGATGAGGACAAGCAGCCACCTAACATCCATCTACAAGACCTGACAGATGAGGACAAGCAGCCACCAAACATCCATCTACAAGACCTGACAGATGAGGACAAGCAGCCACCTAACATCCATCTACAAGACCTGACAGATGAGGACAAGCAGCCACCTAACATCCATCTACAAGACCTGACAGATGAAGACAAGCAGCCACCTAACATCCATCTACAAGACCTGACAGATGAGGAGAAGCAGCCACCTAACATCCATCTACAAGACCTGACAGATGAGGACAAGCAGCCACCTAACATCCATCTACAAGACCTGACAGATGAGGACAAGCAGCCACCTAACATCCATCTACAAGACCTGACAAATGAGGACAAGCAGCCACCTAACATCCATCTACAAGACCTGACAGATAATGACAAGCAGCCACCTAACATCCATCTACAAGACCTGACAGATGATAACAAGCAGCCACCTAACATCCATCTACAAGACCTGACAGATGAGGACAAGCAGCCACCTAACATCCATCCACAAGACCTGACAGATGAGGACAAGCAGCCACCTAACATCCATCTACAAGACCTGACAGATGAGGACAAGCAGCCACCTAACATCCATCTACAAGACCTGACAGATGCGGACAAGCAGCCACCTAACATCCATCTACAAGACCTGACAGATGAGGACAAGCAGCCACCTAACATCCATCTACAAGACCTGACAGATGAGGACAAGCAGCCACCTAACATCCATCTACATGACCTGACAGATGAGGAGTAGCAGCCACCTAACATCCATCTACAAGACCTGACAGATGATAACAAGCAGCCACCCAACATCCATCTACAAGACCTGACAGATGAGGACAAGCAGCCACCCAACATCCATCTACAAGACCCGACAGATGAGGACAAGAAGCCACCTAACATCCATCCACAAGTCCTGACAGATGAGGACAAGAAGCCACCTAACATCCATCCACAAGTCCTGACAGATGAGGACAAGCAGCCACCTAACATCCATCCACAAGTCCTGACAGATGAGGACAAGCAGCCACCTAACATCCATCTACAAGACCTGACAGATGAGGACAACCAGCCACCTAACATCCATCCACAAGACCTGAGAGATGAGGACAACCAGCCACCTAACATCCATCTACAAGACCTGACAGATGGGTACAAGCAGCCACCTAACATCCATCTACAAGACCTGACAGATGATAACAAGCAGCCACCTAACATCCATCTACAAGACCTGACAGATGAGGACAAGCAGCCACCTAACATCCATCTACAAGACCTGACAGATGAGGACAAGCAGCCACCTAACATCCATCTACAGGCCCTGACAGATGAGGACAAGCAGCCACCTAACATCCGATCCGTCTACAAGACCTGACCGATGAGGAGAGGCAACCACCCAACATCCATCTACAAGACCTGACAGATGAGGACAAGCAGCCACCTAACATCCATCTACAAGACCTGACAGATGAGGACAACCAACCACCCAACATCCATCTACAAGACCTGACAGCTGAGGACAAGCAGCCACCTAACATCCATCTACAAGACCTGACAGATGAGGACAAGCAGCCACCTAACATCCATCTACAAGACCTGACAAATGAGGACAAGCAGCCACCTAACATCCATCTACAAGACCTGACAGATGATAACAAGCAGCCACCTAACATCCATCTACAAGACCTGACAGATGAGGACAACCAACCACCCAACATCCATCTACAAGACCTGACAGCTGAGGACAAGCAGCCACCTAACATCCATCTACAAGACCTGACAGATGAGGACAAGCAGCCACCTAACATCCATCCACAAGACCTGACAGATGAGGACAACCAGTCACCTAACATCCATCTACAAGACCTGACAGATGAGGACAAGCAGCCACCTAACATCCATCTACAAGACCTGACAGATGAGGACAAGCAGCCACCTAACATCCATCTACAAGACCTGACAGATGAGGACAGGCAGCCACCCAACATCCATTTACAAGACCTGACAGATGAGGACAAGCAGCCACCTAACATCCATCTACAAGACCTGACAGATGATAACAAGCAGCCACCTAACATCCATCTACAAGACCTGACAGATGAGGAGTAGCAGCCACCCAACATCCATTTACAAGACCTGACAGATGAGGACAACCAGTCACCTAACATCCATCTACAAGACCTGACAGATGAGGACAAGCAGCCACCTAACATCCATCTACAGGACCTGACAGATGAGGACAACCAACCACCTAACATCCATCTACAAGACCTGACAGATAATGACAAGCAGCCACCTAACATCCATCTACAAGACCTGACAGATGAGGACAACCAGCCACCTAACATCCATCCACAAGACCTGACAGATGAGGACAACCAACCACCTAACATCCATCTACAAGACCTGACAGATAATGACAAGCAGCCACCTAACATCCATCTACAAGACCTGACAGATGAGGACAACCAGCCACCTAACATCCATCCACAAGACCTGACAGATGAGGACAAGCAGCCACCTAACATCCATCTACAAGACCTGACAGATGAGGACAAGCAGCCACCTAACATCCATCTACAAGACCTGACAGATGATAACAAGCAGCCACCTAACATCCATCTACAAGACCTGACAGATGAGGACAAGCAGCCACCTAACATCCATCTACAAGACCTGACAGATGAGGACAAGCAGCCACCTAACATCCATCTACAAGACCTGACAGATGAGGACAACCAACCACCCAACATCCATCTACAAGACCTGACAGATGAGGACAAGCAGCCACCTAACATCCATCTACAGGCCCTGACAGATGAGGACAAGCAGCCACCTAACATCCGATCCGTCTACAAGACCTGACCGATGAGGAGAAGCAACCACCCAACATCCATCTACAAGACCTGACAGATGAGGACAAGCAGCCACCTAACATCCATCTACAAGACCTGACAGATGAGGACAACCAACCACCCAACATCCATCTACAAGACCTGACAGCTGAGGACAAGCAGCCACCTAACATCCATCTACAAGACCTGACAGATGAGGACAAGCAGCCGCCCAACATCCATCTACAAGACCTGACAGATGAGGACAAGCAGCCACCTAACATCCATCTACAAGACCTGACAGATGAGGAGACGCAACCACCCAACATCCATCTACAAGACCCGACAGATGAGGACAAGCAGCCACCTAACATCCATCTACAAGACCTGACAGATGAGGACAAGCAGCCACCTAACATCCATCTACAAGACCTGACAGATGAGGACAAGCAGCCACCTAACATCCATCTACAAGACCTGACAGATGAGGACAAGCAGCCACCTAACATCCATCCACAAGACCTGAGAGATGAGGACAACCAACCACCCAACATCCATCTACAAGACCTGACAGATGAGGACAAGCAGCCACCTAACATCCATCTACAAGACCTGACCAATGAGGACAAGCAGCCACCTAACATCTATCTACAAGACCTGACAGATGATAACAAGCAGCCACCTAACATCCATCTACAAGACCTGACAGATGAAGACAACCAGTCACCTAACATCCATCTACAAGACCTGACAGATGAGGACAAGCAACCACCTAACATCCATCTACAAGACCTGACAGATGAGGACAAGCAGCCACCTAACATCCATCTACAAGACCTGACAGATGAGGACAAGAAGCCACCCAACATCCATCTACAAGACCTGACAAATGAGGACAAGCAGCCACCTAACATCCATCTACAAGACCTGACAGATGAGGACAAGCAGCCACCTAACATCCATCCACAAGACCTGAGAGATGAGGAGAAGCAACCACCCAACATCCATCCACAAGACCTGACAGATGAGGAGTAGCAGCCACCCAACATCCATCTACAAGACCTGACAGATGAGGACAAGCAGCCACCTAACATCTATCTACAAGACCTGACAGATGATAACAAGCAGCCACCTAACATCCATCTACAAGACCTGACCAATGAGGACAAGCAGCCACCTAACATCCATCTACAAGACCTGACCAATGAGGACAAGTAGCCACCTAACATCCATCTACAAGACCTGACAGATGAGGACAAGCAGCCACCTAACATCCATCTACAAGACCTGACAGATGAGGACAAGCAGCCACCTAACATCCATCTACAAGACCTGACAGATGAGGAGTAGCAGCCACCCAACATCCATCTACAAGACCTGACCAATGAGGACAAGGAGCCAGCTAACATCCATCTACAAGACCTGACAGATGAGGAGTAGCAGCCACCTAACATCCGATCCGTCTACAAGACCTGACAGATGAGGACAAGCAACCACCCAACATCCATCTACAAGACCTGACAGATGAGGACAAGCAGCCACCAAACATCCATCTACAAGACCTGACAGATGAGGACAAGCAGCCACCTAACATCCATCTACAAGACCTGACAGATGAGGAGAAGCAGCCACCTAACATCCATCTACAAGACCTGACAGATGAGGAGTAGCAGCCACCCAACATCCATTTACAAGACCTGACAGATGAGGACAAGCAGCCACCTAACATCCATCTACAAGACCTGACAGATGAGGAGTAGCAGCCACCCAACATCCATCTACAAGACCTGACAGATGAGGAGAAGCAGCCACCTAACATCCATCTACAAGACCTGACAGATGAGGACAAGCAGCCACCTAACATCCATCTACAAGACCTGACAGATGAGGAGAAGCAGCCACCTAACATCCATCTACAAGACCTGACAGATGAGGACAAGCAGCCACCTAACATCCATCTACAAGACCTGACAGATGAGGACAAGCAGCCACCTAACATCCATGTACAAGACCTGACAAATGAGGACAAGCAGCCACCTAACATCCATCTACAAGACCTGACAGATGATAACAAGCAGCCACCTAACATCCATCTACAAGACCTGACAGATGAGGACAAGCAGCCACCTAACATCCATCCACAAGACCTGACAGATGAGGACAAGCAGCCACCTAACATCCATCTACAAGACCTGACAGATGAGGACAAGCAGCCACCTAACATCCATCTACAAGACCTGACAGATGAGGAGTAGCAGCCACCCAACATCCATCTACAAGACCTGACCAATGAGGACAAGGAGCCAGCTAACATCCATCTACAAGACCTGACAGATGAGGAGTAGCAGCCACCTAACATCCGATCCGTCTACAAGACCTGACAGATGAGGACAAGCAACCACCCAACATCCATCTACAAGACCTGACAGATGAGGACAAGCAGCCACCAAACATCCATCTACAAGACCTGACAGATGAGGACAAGCAGCCACCTAACATCCATCTACAAGACCTGACAGATGAGGAGTAGCAGCCACCCAACATCCATTTACAAGACCTGACAGATGAGGACAAGCAGCCACCTAACATCCATCTACAAGACCTGACAGATGAGGAGAAGCAGCCACCTAACATCCATCTACAAGACCTGACAGATGAGGACAAGCAGCCACCTAACATCCATCTACAAGACCTGACAGATGAGGAGAAGCAGCCACCTAACATCCATCTACAAGACCTGACAGATGAGGACAAGCAGCCACCTAACATCCATCTACAAGACCTGACAGATGAGGACAAGCAGCCACCTAACATCCATCTACAAGACCTGACAAATGAGGACAAGCAGCCACCTAACATCCATCTACAAGACCTGACAGATGATAACAAGCAGCCACCTAACATCCATCTACAAGACCTGACAGATGAGGACAAGCAGCCACCTAACATCCATCCACAAGACCTGACAGATGAGGACAAGCAGCCACCTAACATCCATCTACAAGACCTGACAGATGAGGACAAGCAGCCACCTAACATCCATCTACATGACCTGACAGATGAGGAGTAGCAGCCACCTAACATCCATCTACAAGACCTGACAGATGATAACAAGCAGCCCCCTAACATCCATCTACAAGACCTGACAGATGAGGACAAGCAGCCACCCAACATCCATCTACAAGACCTGACAGATGAGGACAAGCAGCCACCTAACATCCATCTACAAGACCTGACAGATGAGGACAAGCAGCCACCTAACATCCATCTACAAGACCTGACAGATGAGGGACAAGCAACCACCTAACATCCATCTACAAGACCTGACAGATGAGGAGAAGCAGCCACCTAACATCCATCTACAAGACCTGACAGATGAGGACAAGCAGCCACCTAACATCCATCTACAAGACCTGACAGATGAGGACAAGCAGCCACCTAACATCCATCTACAAGACCTGACAGATGAGGACAAGCAGCCACCTAACATACATCTATAAGACCTGACAGATGAGGACAAGCAGCCACCTAACATCCATTTACAAGACCTGACAGATGAGGACAAGCAGCCACCTAACATCCATCCACAAGACCTGACAGATGAGGACAAGAAGCCACCTAACATCTATCCACAAGACCTGACAGATGATAACAAGCAGCCACCTAACATCCATCCACAAGACCTGACAGATGAGGACAAGCAGCCACCTAACATCCATCTACAAGACCTGACAGATGAGGACAAGCAGCCACCTAACATCCATCTACATGACCTGACAGATGAGGAGAAGCAGCCACCTAACATCCATCTACAAGACCTGACAGATGATAACAAGCAGCCCCCTAACATCCATCTACAAGACCTGACAGATGAGGACAAGCAGCCACCCAACATCCATCTACAAGACCTGACAGATGAGGACAACCAACCACCCAACATCCATCTACAAGACCTGACAGCTGAGGACAAGCAGCCACCTAACATCCATCTACAAGACCTGACAGATGAGGACAAGCAGCCACCTAACATCCATCCACAAGACCTGACAGATGAGGACAACCAGTCACCTAACATCCATCTACAAGACCTGACAGATGAGGACAAGCAGCCACCTAACATCCATCTACAAGACCTGACAGATGAGGACAAGCAGCCACCTAACATCCATCTACAAGACCTGACAGATGAGGACAAGCAGCCACCCAACATCCATTTACAAGACCTGACAGATGAGGACAAGCAGCCACCTAACATCCATCTACAAGACCTGACAGATGATAACAAGCAGCCACCTAACATCCATCTACAAGACCTGACAGATGAGGAGTAGCAGCCACCCAACATCCATTTACAAGACCTGACAGATGAGGACAACCAGTCACCTAACATCCATCTACAAGACCTGACAGATGAGGACAAGCAGCCACCTAACATCCATCTACAGGACCTGACAGATGAGGACAACCAACCACCTAACATCCATCTACAAGACCTGACAGATAATGACAAGCAGCCACCTAACATCCATCTACAAGACCTGACAGATGAGGACAACCAGCCACCTAACATCCATCCACAAGACCTGACAGATGAGGACAACCAACCACCTAACATCCATCTACAAGACCTGACAGATAATGACAAGCAGCCACCTAACATCCATCTACAAGACCTGACAGATGAGGACAACCAGCCACCTAACATCCATCCACAAGACCTGACAGATGAGGACAAGCAGCCACCTAACATCCATCTACAAGACCTGACAGATGAGGACAAGCAGCCACCTAACATCCATCTACAAGACCTGACAGATGAGGACAACCAACCACCCAACATCCATCTACAAGACCTGACAGATGAGGACAAGCAGCCACCTAACATCCATCTACAGGCCCTGACAGATGAGGACAAGCAGCCACCTAACATCCGATCCGTCTACAAGACCTGACCGATGAGGAGAAGCAACCACCCAACATCCATCTACAAGACCTGACAGATGAGGACAAGCAGCCACCTAACATCCATCTACAAGACCTGACAGATGAGGACAACCAACCACCCAACATCCATCTACAAGACCTGACAGCTGAGGACAAGCAGCCACCTAACATCCATCTACAAGACCTGACAGATGAGGACAAGCAGCCGCCCAACATCCATCTACAAGACCTGACAGATGAGGACAAGCAGCCACCTAACATCCATCTACAAGACCTGACAGATGAGGAGACGCAACCACCCAACATCCATCTACAAGACCCGACAGATGAGGACAAGCAGCCACCTAACATCCATCTACAAGACCTGACAGATGAGGACAAGCAGCCACCTAACATCCATCTACAAGACCTGACAGATGAGGACAAGCAGCCACCTAACATCCATCTACAAGACCTGACAGATGAGGACAAGCAGCCACCTAACATCCATCCACAAGACCTGAGAGATGAGGACAACCAACCACCCAACATCCATCTACAAGACCTGACAGATGAGGACAAGCAGCCACCTAACATCCATCTACAAGACCTGACCAATGAGGACAAGCAGCCACCTAACATCTATCTACAAGACCTGACAGATGATAACAAGCAGCCACCTAACATCCATCTACAAGACCTGACAGATAAAGACAACCAGTCACCTAACATCCATCTACAAGACCTCACAGATGAGGACAAGCAACCACCTAACATCCATCTACAAGACCTGACAGATGAGGACAAGCAGCCACCTAACATCCATCTACAAGACCTGACAGATGAGGACAAGAAGCCACCCAACATCCATCTACAAGACCTGACAAATGAGGACAAGCAGCCACCTAACATCCATCTACAAGACCTGACAGATGAGGACAAGCAGCCACCTAACATCCATCCACAAGACCTGAGAGATGAGGAGAAGCAACCACCCAACATCCATCCACAAGACCTGACAGATGAGGAGTAGCAGCCACCCAACATCCATCTACAAGACCTGACAGATGAGGACAAGCAGCCACCTAACATCTATCTACAAGACCTGACAGATGATAACAAGCAGCCACCTAACATCCATCTACAAGACCTGACCAATGAGGACAAGCAGCCACCTAACATCCATCTACAAGACCTGACCAATGAGGACAAGTAGCCACCTAACATCCATCTACAAGACCTGACAGATGAGGACAAGCAGCCACCTAACATCCATCTACAAGACCTGACAGATGAGGACAAGCAGCCACCTAACATCCATCTACAAGACCTGACAGATGAGGAGTAGCAGCCACCCAACATCCATCTACAAGACCTGACCAATGAGGACAAGGAGCCAGCTAACATCCATCTACAAGACCTGACAGATGAGGAGTAGCAGCCACCCAACATCCATCTACAAGACCTGACAGATGAGGAGACGCAACCACCCAACATCCATCTACAAGACCTGACAGATGAGGACAAGCAGCCACCAAACATCCATCTACAAGACCTGACAGATGAGGACAAGCAGCCACCTAACATCCGATCCGTCTACAAGACCTGACAGATGAGGACAAGCAACCACCCAACATCCATCTACAAGACCTGACAGATGAGGACAAGCAGCCACCAAACATCCATCTACAAGACCTGACAGATGAGGACAAGCAGCCACCTAACATCCATCTACAAGACCTGACAGATGAGGAGAAGCAGCCACCTAACATCCATCTACAAGACCTGACAGATGAGGAGTAGCAGCCACCCAACATCCATTTACAAGACCTGACAGATGAGGACAAGCAGCCACCTAACATCCATCTACAAGACCTGACAGATGAGGAGAAGCAGCCACCTAACATCCATCTACAAGACCTGACAGATGAGGACAAGCAGCCACCTAACATCCATCTACAAGACCTGACAGATGAGGAGAAGCAGCCACCTAACATCCATCTACAAGACCTGACAGATGAGGACAAGCAGCCACCTAACATCCATCTACAAGACCTGACAGATGAGGACAAGCAGCCACCTAACATCCATGTACAAGACCTGACAAATGAGGACAAGCAGCCACCTAACATCCATCTACAAGACCTGACAGATGAGGACAAGCAGCCACCTAACATCCATCTACAAGACCTGACAGATGAGGACAAGCAGCCACCTAACATCCATCTACAAGACCTGACAGATGATAACAAGCAGCCACCTAACATCCATCTACAAGACCTGACAGATGAGGACAAGCAGCCACCTAACATCCATCCACAAGACCTGACAGATGAGGACAAGCAGCCACCTAACATCCATCTACAAGACCTGACAGATGAGGACAAGCAGCCACCTAACATCCATCTACATGACCTGACAGATGAGGAGTAGCAGCCACCTAACATCCATCTACAAGACCTGACAGATGATAACAAGCAGCCCCCTAACATCCATCTACAAGACCTGACAGATGAGGACAAGCAGCCACCCAACATCCATCTACAAGACCTGACAGATGAGGACAAGCAGCCACCTAACATCCATCTACAAGACCTGACAGATGAGGACAAGCAGCCACCTAACATCCATCTACAAGACCTGACAGATGAGGGACAAGCAACCACCTAACATCCATCTACAAGACCTGACAGATGAGGAGAAGCAGCCACCTAACATCCATCTACAAGACCTGACAGATGAGGACAAGCAGCCACCTAACATACATCTATAAGACCTGACAGATGAGGACAAGCAGCCACCTAACATCCATTTACAAGACCTGACAGATGAGGACAAGCAGCCACCTAACATCCATCCACAAGACCTGACAGATGAGGACAAGAAGCCACCTAACATCTATCCACAAGACCTGACAGATGAGGACAAGCAGCCACCTAACATCCATCTACAAGACCTGACAGATGAGGACAAGCAGCCACCTAACATCCATCTACAAGACCTGACAGATGAGGACAAGCAGCCACCTAACATCCATCTACAAGACCTGACAGATGAGGACAAGCAGCCACCTAACATCCATCTACAAGACCTGACAGATGAGGAGAAGCAGCCACCTAACATCCATCCACAAGACCTGACAGATGAGGACAAGCAGCCACCTAACATCCATCTACAAGACCTGACAGATGAGGAGAAGCAGCTACCTAACATCCATCTACAAGACCTGACAGATGAGGACAAGCAGCCACCTAACATCCATCCACAAGACCTGACAGATGAGGACAAGCAGCTACCTAACATCCATCTACAAGACCTGACAGATGAGGACAAGCAGCCACCTAACATCCATCTACAAGACCTGACAGATGAGGACAACCAACCACCCAACATCCATCTACAAGACCTGACAGATGAGGACAAGCAGCCACCTAACATCCATCTACAAGACCTGACAGATGAGGACAAGCAGCCACCTAACATCCATCTACAAGACCTGACAGATGAGGACAAGCAGCCACCTAACATCCATCTACAAGACCTGACAGATGAGGACAAGCAGCCACCTAACATCCATCTACAAGACCTGACAGATGAGGAGTAGCAGCCACCCAACATCCATCTACAAGACCTGACAGATGAGGAGTAGCAGCCACCCAACATCCATCTACAAGACCTGACAGATGAGGAGAAGCAGCCACCTAACATCCATCTACAAGACCTGACAGATGAGGACAACCAACCACCCAACATCCATCTACAAGACCTGACAGATGAGGAGAAGCAGCCACCTAACATCCATTTACAAGACCTGACAGATGAGGACAAGCAGCCACCTAACATCCATCTACAAGACCTGACAGATGAGGAGAAGCAGCCACCCAACATCCATCTACAAGACCTGACATCTATTCCCACGACCTAGCAAATAACCAACCGCTTAACAGCCTCCCAAGTTACATGACAAAGCAGAACATGCCTCCAGCCGACATCAATCCAGGTTACACAACGAGAGAGATGACAAGCAACCACCCAACATCCAACCAGACACCTCGATAAGGCGGGATAGGCAACTAATAAATGTTGTCCAGGATGTATATACAGTATCTTTATTTATATTCTAATTAATCTGAAAAAAAGAGAGAGCGAGGCCACCGAATAAGACAAGAAGATGAAAAGAAATTAGATTTGGAAGTCCAGAAACCATTGAATTGAAAATATATAACCCCAGCACTCACAGAGGTACGCAAAAGATCCAGATGCAAACAAATTTAAGTTTTATTGCAACAAAAGATGGTAAAGTTGAGGTGGAAAGCGACTTGGTAAAGACATTTCGGCCGGTATGGGTTGTCCGCCGGATATTCCCTGTGTGTCCGGCGGACAACCCATACCAGTGATATCGTCTTACAGCGACCGTGACAAAGGCCGAGGTTCGGCCGGGTTATATATTTTCTGGGGTTATATATTTTCAATATTGTGGGATTCTCGTCCCTACCTTACTAGCACCACGCCAATTGATTGAGGAGTGCATCCCAATATCTATTTTTGATTTTCAGAAACCATTGAATGTCTTGTACCTTCATCCAGCATTTTTCCATCAGTTCGGTGTTGTCTAGGTCCTTCACCTTCAGGTAGCAGTCCACCGCTCGGGCATGTTCTCCGGCTTGCTCCCACTCCCGGGCTTGCTCCAGTAAAGCCTCTGCTCCCCTGTTGGGTGAAGTAGTTTTCCATTAAACAAGGGTGGGAATAAGGCCCTAGGTTCATGGACTGAAGCTTACATCCCTTGTGGGGAGCACAGACCAGTGTGTAGATCTGATGGTGAGCCCTCATTGCACCACACGTCTATTATTTATTCCCATACACTGGTGGTCTACAGACCAGACGTCATTATAAGGAGGGGACGCTGACCTGGCTCCTTTCTTCACGCCCTCCCTCTCGTACTCCTGCTGCAGCTGCTCCAGAAGTCCTGGGACATACTCCTTACAGATCCGGATGGCATCGCTCCACATCCCGGCCTCCTGTGTAGAAGAACAGACAAAACTAAAGCAGTGCAAATTCAGCTCTAGAACCCCAGTGAGAGGCAGACGCTACCTTGTAATGCCTCACGGCGAGCTCAGGTCTCTGCGCACGCAGCAAGAACGCTTCTGCCTTCTGAAAATCCTTCTGTTCAAAGGCGAAACGAGCCTGGCCCGCAAGCACATCCCCCACACTGTCTGGGTCATACAGCTCCGCCACCCTCTGAGCTGCATCCCAGTTCTGGTTGTGGACATACCTGGGCGAAAGAGGGGATGAGAGCAATTAACTAATCTGCACACGTGCTGGTCCCTAATTACGAAGAAGGGAGGGGGTCAGGGAAGAGGGTCAGGGGGAGAGGATCAGGGAGAGTAGCAGGGGAGAGGATCAGGGGAGAGGATCAGGGGAGAGGATCAGGGGGAGAGGATCAGGGGGAGAGGATCAGGGGGAGAGGATCGCAGGGAGAGTAGCAGGGGAGAGTAGCAGGGGAGAGGATCAGGGGGAGAGGATCAGGGGGAGAGGATCAGGGGGAGAGGATCAGGGGGAGAGGATCAGGGGGAGAGGATCAGGGGAGAGGAGCAGGGAGAGTAGCAGGGGAGAGGATCAGGGGAGAGGATCAGGGGAGAGGATCATGGGAGAGGATCAGGGGAGAGGATCAGGGGAGAGTAGCAGGGTAGAGGAGCAGGGTAGAGGATCAGGGGAGAGGATCAGGGGAGAGGATCAGGGGAGAGGAGAGGGGAGAGGAGCAGGGGAGAGGAGCAGGGGAGAGGAGCAGGGGAGAGAATCAGGGGAGAGGATCAGGGGAGAGTAGCAGGGGAGAGGAGCAGGGAGAGGGGTGACATGAAGACCGAGGAGAGAATTTGCAGAGGAGAGATATCGGGTCAGAGACAGGAGGAGAATCAGGAGAGAGGTGCAGAGAAGAACCGGACAGAGGGACGTGCTACATGGAGACATATACATTGAGTGTAGAGGACTGGGGAGGGGTGGCCGCAGAAAATCTGTCACAATAAGTCCTTATTCACACACTTCTGATGCCGTTATTGTGGACGTTTTTAGAGCCAAAACCAGAAATGGATCCAAACGGAAAGAAAGGAATAAAGACAAGATGCATCTGCTGTATTATGTGCCCACTACGGACTGAGCCAGAAACTGCAGCAAAACCGTGTGTGAACCCGGCCAAAGAGGAGACAATGCACTTACATGAGAACGGCCTCCTTGGGTTTCCCGGCTTTAACAAATTCACTTTCAGCTTCTGTAAATTTACCCTGTGGAGCAAAAGATGCATTTCTATCATTAGCAAGATCAGTATTATATAGAGATGTAGTATACAGGAGATCAGTATTATATAGAGATGTAGTATACAGGAGGTGATCAGTATTATATAGAGATGTAGTATACAGGAGGTGATCAGTATTATATAGAGATGTAGTATACAGGAGGTGATCAGTATTATATAGAGATGTAGTGTACAGGAGGAGATCAGTATTATATAGAGATGTAGTATACAGGAGGTGATCAGTATTATATAGAGATGTAGTATACAGGAGGAGATCAGTATTATATAGAGATGTAGTATACAGGAGGAGATCAGTATTATATAGAGATGTAGTATACAGGAGGTGATCAGTATTATATAGAGATGTAGTATACAGGAGGAGATCAGTATTATATAGAGATGTAGTATACAGGTGATCAGTATTATATAGAGATGTAGTATACAGGAGGTGATCAGTATTATATAGAGATGTAGTATACAGGAGGTGATCAGTATTATATAGAGATGTAGTATACAGGAGGAGATCAGTATTATATAGAGATGTAGTATACAGGAGGTGATCAGTATTATATAGAGATGTAGTATACAGGAGGAGATCAGTATTATATAGAGATGTAGTATACAGGAGGAGATCAGTATTATATAGAGATGTAGTATACAGGAGGAGATCAGTATTATATAGAGATGTAGTATACAGGAGGTGATCAGTATTATATAGAGATGTAGTATACAGGAGGTGATCAGTATTATATAGAGATGTAGTATACAGGAGGAGATCAGTATTATATAGAGATGTAGTATACAGGAGGAGATCAGTATTATATAGAGATGTAGTATACAGGAGGAGATCAGTATTATATAGAGATGTAGTATACAGGAGGAGATCAGTATTATATAGAGATGTAGTATACAGGAGGTGATCAGTATTATATAGAGATGTAGTATACAGGAGGAGATCAGTATTATATAGAGATGTAGTATACAGGAGGTGATCAGTATTATATAGAGATGTAGTATACAGGAGGTGATCAGTATTATATAGAGATGTAGTATACAGGAGGTGATCAGTATTATATAGAGATGTAGTATACAGGAGGAGATCAGTATTATATAGAGATGTAGTATACAGGAGGAGATCAGTATTATATAGAGATGTAGTATACAGGAGGTGATCAGCATTATATAGAGATGTAGTATACAGGAGGAGATCAGTATTATATAGAGATGTAGTATACAGGAGGTGATCAGTATTATATAGAGATGTAGTATACAGGAGGAGATCAGTATTATATAGAGATGTAGTATACAGGAGGTGATCAGTATTATATAGAGATGTAGTATACAGGAGGTGATCAGTATTATATAGAGATGTAGTATACAGGAGGAGATCAGTATTATATAGAGATGTAGTATACAGGAGGAGATCAGTATTATATAGAGATGTAGTATACAGGAGGTGATCAGTATTATATAGAGATGTAGTATACAGGAGGTGATCAGTATTATATAGAGATGTAGTATACAGGAGGAGATCAGTATTATATAGAGATGTAGTATACAGGAGGTGATCAGTATTATATAGAGATGTAGTATACAGGAGATCAGTATTATATAGAGATGTAGTATACAGGAGGTGATCAGTATTATATAGAGATGTAGTATACAGGAGATCAGTATTATATAGAGATGTAGTATACAGGAGGTGATCAGTATTATATAGAGATGTAGTATACAGGAGGTGATCAGTATTATATAGAGATGTAATATACAGGAGGTGATCAGTATTATATAGAGATGTAGTATACAGGAGATCAGTATTATATAGAGATGTAGTATACAGGAGGTGATCAGTATTATATAGAGATGTAGTATACAGGAGGTGATCAGTATTATATAGAGATGTAGTATACAGGAGATCAGTATTATATAGAGATGTAGTATACAGGAGGAGATCAGTATTATATAGAGATGTAGTATACAGGAGGAGATCAGTATTATATAGAGATGTAGTATACAGGAGGAGATCAGTATTATATAGAGATGTAGTATACAGGAGATCAGTATTATATAGAGATGTAGTATACAGGAGGAGATCAGTATTATATAGAGATGTAGTATACAGGAGGAGATCAGTATTATATAGAGATGTAGTATACAGGAGGTGATCAGTATTATATAGAGATGTAGTATACAGGAGGTGATCAGTATTATATAGAGATGTAGTATACAGGAGGTGATCAGTATTATATAGAGATGTAGTATACAGGAGATCAGTATTATATAGAGATGTAGTATACAGGAGATCAGTATTATATAGAGATGTAGTATACAGGAGGAGATCAGTATTATATAGAGATGTAGTATACAGGAGGTGATCAGTATTATATAGAGATGTAGTATACAGGAGGTGATCAGTATTATATAGAGATGTAGTATACAGGAGGAGATCAGTATTATATAGAGATGTAGTATACAGGAGGTGATCAGTATTATATAGAGATGTAGTATACAGGAGGTGATCAGTATTATATAGAGATGTAGTATACAGGAGGAGATCAGTATTATATAGAGATGTAGTATACAGGAGGATCAGTATTATATAGAGATGTAGTATACAGGAGGAGATCAGTATTATATAGAGATGTAGTATACAGGAGGAGATCAGTATTATATAGAGATGTAGTATACAGGAGGTGATCAGTATTATATAGAGATGTAGTATACAGGAGGAGATCAGTATTATATAGAGATGTAGTATACAGGAGGAGATCAGTATTATATAGAGATGTAGTATACAGGAGGAGATCAGTATTATATAGAGATGTAGTATACAGGAGGAGATCAGTATTATATAGAGATGTAGTATACAGGAGGAGATCAGTATTATATAGAGATGTAGTATACAGGAGGAGATCAGTATTATATAGAGATGTAGTATACAGGAGGAGATCAGTATTATATAGAGATGTAGTATACAGGAGGTGATCAGTATTATATAGAGATGTAGTATACAGGAGGAGATCAGTATTATATAGAGATGTAGTATACAGGAGGTGATCAGTATTATATAGAGATGTAGTATACAGGAGGTGATCAGTATTATATAGAGATGTAGTATACAGGAGGAGATCAGTATTATATAGAGATGTAGTATACAGGAGGAGATCAGTATTATATAGAGATGTAGTATACAGGAGGTGATCAGTATTATATAGAGATGTAGTATACAGGAGGTGATCAGTATTATATAGAGATGTAGTATACAGGAGGTGATCAGTATTATATAGAGATGTAGTATACAGGAGATCAGTATTATATAGAGATGTAGTATACAGGAGGAGATCAGTATTATATAGAGATGTAGTATACAGGAGGTGATCAGTATTATATAGAGATGTAGTATACAGGAGGAGATCAGTATTATATAGAGATGTAGTATACAGGAGGAGATCAGTATTATATAGAGATGTAGTATACAGGAGGAGATCAGTATTATATAGAGATGTAGTATACAGGAGGTGATCAGTATTATATAGAGATGTAGTATACAGGAGGTGATCAGTATTATATAGAGATGTAGTATACAGGAGGAGATCAGTATTATATAGAGATGTAGTATACAGGAGGTGATCAGTATTATATAGAGATGTAGTATACAGGAGGAGATCAGTATTATATAGAGATGTAGTATACAGGAGGAGATCAGTATTATATAGAGATGTAGTATACAGGAGGTGATCAGTATTATATAGAGATGTAGTATACAGGAGGTGATCAGTATTATATAGAGATGTAGTATACAGGAGGAGATCAGTATTATATAGAGATGTAGTATACAGGAGGTGATCAGTATTATATAGAGATGTAGTATACAGGAGGAGATCAGTATTATATAGAGATGTAGTATACAGGAGGTGATCAGTATTATATAGAGATGTAGTATACAGGAGGTGATCAGTATTATATAGAGATGTAGTATACAGGAGGTGATCAGTATTATATAGAGATGTAGTATACAGGAGGTGATCAGTATTATATAGAGATGTAGTATACAGGAGGTGATCAGTATTATATAGAGATGTAGTATACAGGAGGAGATCAGTATTATATAGAGATGTAGTATACAGGAGGTGATCAGTATTATATAGAGATGTAGTATACAGGAGGTGATCAGTATTATATAGAGATGTAGTATACAGGAGGAGATCAGTATTATATAGAGATGTAGTATACAGGAGGTGATCAGTATTATATAGAGATGTAGTATACAGGTGATCAGTATTATATAGAGATGTAGTATACAGGAGGAGATCAGTATTATATAGAGTATACAGGAGGTGATCAGTATTATATAGAGATGTAGTATACAGGAGATCAGTATTATATAGAGATGTAGTATACAGGAGGTGATCAGTATTATATAGAGATGTAGTATACAGGAGGTGATCAGTATTATATAGAGATGTAGTATACAGGAGGTGATCAGTATTATATAGAGATGTAGTATACAGGAGGAGATCAGTATTATATAGAGATGTAGTATACAGGAGGAGATCAGTATTATATAGAGATGTAGTATACAGGAGGTGATCAGTATTATATAGAGATGTAGTATACAGGAGATGATCAGTATTATATAGAGATGTAATATACAGGAGGTGATCAGTATTATATAGAGATGTAGTATACAGGAGGTGATCAGTATTATATAGAGATG